>NC_083626.1:10116691-10124191 GCF_963584025.1 Labrus mixtus | reverse complement strand
GAGAAGCAGAATATCCAGCTTCTTCCTCAGTGCCACAAAGCTCCTTTATTGACTAAAACACACTAAAACACATAATTTATCAACACTGTAGCATCGGCTGTCACACACACACACACACACACACACACACACACACACACACACACACACACACACACACACACACTGTGTTTTAAATTACAGCTGCCCTAAATATTCACCAGAGCACCAAATTAGGATACATACGCTGCTGAAAGTAGCAATGAATACTAGTCAAACTGACGCCTTAAAATTAGTTAAAAGTTCCCTAAAAACGACACAGCTGTCCACAGAGGTTCCCATTGAGAGTAATGCATTCTTCAGTTTACTCGACACAGACACACGGCATCAGTCATATTCAGGCGGGTTTAGCAGCTGTGCCCCTCTGAGGAGTCTTCAATGATTTAAAGTAAGCTGGGGGAGAATCTGACTCAGCTCCACAAACATTAAAGCTCCATTGTATGGCTTTGTGAAAGTCTGATTATAGCGCTCGGCCCTGCTTCTCCCCCTGCTCTGCTCCTGTGAGCCGCACAGATCCAGCACTAATGACTCGCTCTATGGTTACTGGGGCTTGGGGGAATGCTTGCAAGAATAAGAGGGAGGAGGAGGAGGGGGGGAGGGGAGGGGAGGGGGGTTGGAGGGGTCCGTATAAGCCCTGATGGGGAGTTGTCAAAGATAGATGACTTCATTTTGCCTCCTTTTCCTTTCATTCCCGCCTCTGTTCCTCCTCCTCGCTGTCTCTGCTCGCGCTCCCTCTGATTCTGTCGCTAAGGCTGACAGAGACAAAATGAGACTTTGGAAATGGAACTTTAGTCGGGAGCTTGTTAGCGCGCTGCCTCCCAGGTGATCGCCTTTAAAACAGGCCTGGGCAGGTGATGGATTATAAAAGACTCCGGGAAGCTGGCTTCAACAAATTCATGAAAGATCTCAAAGTTTAGGGTCTCATTAAGCATCCACTCAAACTTGAGCATCAGAACCCTTTATGAACAACAGCTCATTTTGCTGTTAAGGCTTTAACTGAAGACTGAGGTGCACGTTACAGTCAGCATACTGGAACCTCAAACGGTAGCTTTGAGAGGAGCAAGCAGAAGACTTGAAAATATTCATAGGTCACAAAATGTTTTTCATCCAGATCATAATAAGCAGTTAGCATACCTAGCAACTTTTGCTGCAATACCCGTATTTGTTCTTAAAGATTTCACATTCTCCTCAAGTTCACCTTCCATGTTTTCAGTCTGTGAATCCTAAAGAGCAGCTTTAAAGCTAAAAAGAAAAAAACCTCCTTAGTTATCTGATACTGCCGTCAGTTAAAACCCTCATTTCAGCCTTGTTTCAGGCCCTCCCCATGTGCCCACGTTCTTCTGATTGGCCAGCTCTCTGGAAGCCTTCAGGGGGGGGGCAGAACGCTGCAGGTCTGTCAGAGGAGGGCTGCTCTCCAGTACTGGGAGAAGAGAGTCTATGTAAGAGATTTCACTGGCTTACGTCTCGGAGTGTAATGCTGAATGATCGCTCTTTAGTGTTATCTGTCGCCACACTATGAGAGAACTGATCTACCCACAAGCTTAACCCCGCCCTCTTAAGATCATCAACACCCTGAACAAAAGCTCCTGCAGGTGAAATTAAACCGGGTCAACACACAGATGGCTGCTTCTATCAACAATGTCCTGCAGGTGGAAATGTCTGTCTTGTAGAGGGCAGTATTGGATTGGACCTTGAACCGCTGGGTTTCTAAAGATCTGATGGCAGATTTCATAACGTCATAACGACTCCAAATCCAAAACCAATACGCTTGAAATGCTTATTATCTTTACGTAAGAAAGATGCCAGCCTTAATGCATTTTGTGGATGTGAGCTTGCATCGACTCTTACACCTTAAACGACACAAAGGAAGAGCATTAAGACACTGAATTTTTAAAGACTTACATCCAGTCAAGAACTTCAAGATTCAGCCGACACACGAGCCACTTTTCAAACATTTATCAATCATAGAGAGCAGAGAGCGTTCATCGGAGTAAGATGTGCAGGTTTGCAAAAAAGCTCAAATCGAGTGAAAAGAAGCCAAAGACGGAGTTAAATTCAAAGTGACGGGGAAGAAGTAGAAACTCCTCTGTCTCTCCTCCTCCTCCTCCTCCTCCTCTCTCACCTCACATGAGCACGAGGAGCTCTTCATCCTCAGCTGGCCTACTTCTCCAGAGCTGCATGTGAGTAAAAGTGCTGTGAAGCGGCCCCTTATCTTACCTTTCTCTCGGCTCAGGTTGCGAACGTTGCTGGGATCGTCCATCGGTGTATTCCCAGAAGAGACAGAGCGCCATGTGCTGCTAAAACAGGGATGGAGGAGCTGGCTTCGACCCAACTGCCATGTGGGGGGCTTCTTCTGTCACAGGTATGCCTCGCCCGGTGGGTGTCATCATCCAGAAATTGGTGAGAACTCTCCTATCTTCTTCTCCTCCTCTCTCTATTTTATCCCTCCTGTAAAGTCTGTCCTCGCTCTCTGTCCTCATTAAAACCCATCTTCTCTGGCTCTGTGTGCAAGTGTGGCTGGAAGGAGACAATGGTGAGATGTTGCACACTTCTTCTTCTTCTCCTTCTTCTTCTTCTTCTCCTTCTTCTGCCTCTACTGTACAGACTGGAGGGAGGGGAGGTGTTGCCTGGAGAGCTCTGGGAGCGTGCTCAGTGCAGTCAACCACTCACGGCTCTTGTACGAGAGGGGGGAAGCACTCAGTTCAAAGCCGATCACCTGGGAGAATGAGCGCTATTAGACCGAGGGAGGGAGCTAGGGATGGAGGGAGGGAGGGAGCACTGAGAGGGAGGAGGAGAAAGAGGAGAGAAGGGAATGGACTGAAATACATCTGCTGAGATAAAGGGGAGGAGAGTGAAGCGGGAGAGCGAGGAGAGGGATGCGAGCCGGTGCGAAGGTGGCTGAGATTTGCAAGAAGCAAAGAGCAGCAGCAGCGGCAGCGTGTGGCGCGCATGTTTTATTCAACGCAGAGCTGCTGAGAGAGAAGAGCAGCCAGGCGTGGATGGGTTTGTCCCAGCAGTTGGCCAAGAAAGGGAGAGGCAGATGGAGGGGGGAGGGAACAAGAGAAAGACGAGAGGCAAAAGAGGAACTTCTCTCAGCTTCTGTGTCTGAGGCCAGCAGGAGAGGAACTCCAACTCCTGATAGAAAGCAGGAACAAACTTTTAACAGCAGGAGAGTCTGCCTGGAGGGGAAGCCTGAGCAAAATCTCCTGAACTCTAAATTGGATGTTTTATTATTTTAAAGTAAACCTGCATGGTGGTCCTGCAGCCGTGAATAGATACTAGTCTGCAGATCATTCTTACAGATTTGCAATAATCAATTTCAGAAGGTGTTATGTCTTAGCAGGAATGCACTCTTAAAAGAAGGAAGTCTAGTTACTAAAAAAAACCTCTCAGATGTGTCGTCTCCAGCTTCAGTCTGACTCTCTCGGTGCTCGTCCTCATAAAGCCAACAGCTGAACCCTACAGTTCTTGGGTGGCCACGGTTCAAACATGTACAGTGGCTGCTCGATGAAGTGGAGATGTAATGACAGCTCTTATTAATGCTAAAGCTAAGTGAGCTAATTCATGGAGGCACCTTGTAATGTTTGCGGGGACGCTGCGGAGGAAATGAAGCTATTTAGAGTCACGGTTCATCGCCGTCAAATACAGAACGCAGTTTACTGTATTTTCAGCACGCTTCAGCTCTCGAATGAATAATACACATTGTGAATTGTCTCGGCTCATGCATGTTTCATGAGGCAGGAACAACAAACCCCCGGTCTTTAGTATACGCATTTTCAGAGGGGCTGCTCCTCGGTCTGCAGAAGTATCATCATAATCCAGAGCCGCAGGAGCTGCACCCGAACCTGCACTCCAACCAAAAAGTCAAGCTTCATTTCTCTATGGGGTCTCCTCCGTACATTAGCGTGCATCACCTCCTGCTGCTTGAAGGAGCTTCGGGCACGCTACAGTGACCGTGGGCTGAGTCACCGCGCAGCAACAGGACCTGTTTCACACGGCCGCGCCTCGGGCCATCGGATACAGATAGAAGTTAGCTGAGAGCATGGGAGCACAGTGACCAGAGTAATGGTCTCCTAAAGGGGGGGGGGGGGGCCCTGAGGGATGTTACAGGGTTGCTACGAAGTTGTGTACCTTTTACTATCACATACAGAAAGTAGGACAGGAGGATTATGTAAAATATGAGCCTGCAAAGGGACTGAAGCAAGTGCATGTTGTAAGAGCATCAGTGCACAGATGAATATTATTCCCTTAGATGTGTCGATGATCAATTCATGCTGCCTTCAGGAGCCTTTTTGTCAGCTAAATTAAATTCAATATTTTGCGTTTTATGAAGCTTTTAAAAATCTGATTTAGCAGAAACTCTCTTTCACACACACAATGCATCATTGTTATGTTTTCATGTGACGCCAGACGAACACAAACTCGTCTTCACGTCTAGTTTGATGCATATTTCAGCACCATGGACAGAGAACAGCGGTTGTATTATTATTTGCTGAAGACTTGACAAAAGTTAAGAAACAGAAGTCCCAAGCAGACATGAATCATAAATGATATTTTACTCAATATTCCTGTGACAATGAATAATTGTCTGTGAGTTTCATGACTCATGTTGTCATCTTTATATAATAATGCTGGTAAAACACTGAAAAAGACTCTACTCTAACTCTATATCACGGTAAAACCAGCGATGTTAAACACAACAAGCTAGATAAATAAGTCGATGTCCAGAGAAATAAAACAGAAAAGTACTCGTTATCACAGGAAAACAGAGTCAAATAAACGTATGGATGCATGTCCTGTAGGGATCTATAAATGGTAAATGGACCTGAGCTTGTATATTTCTTTTCTAGTCTTCTGAACGACAGCTGCCCCCAATATAACGCAATACTTTTTTGGAGATGACTAATGGCTGTTCAAAACAAAGCAAAAAAGACCAAAATTAAAATATTATTTTTAATTGGTTGAGTCTATCAGCCTTTGAGCCAAAACAAATCAGAAGCAGAAGTCGTGTATTTGTCGCCGGGTCTCAGAGACAAATAAATATTTTCTTAGTTTATGCTAAGCATTCTAATAGGAACACAGATACCAGGCTAATGTATGAAGAGGAATGTTTCATATGAGAATTCATCAAGCTGAAAGTCACATGAGCAATTCCCCCCCAAGGATCAAAGTAGCACCTGATCTCAGTTTTGCCTCTGAAGAAGACCCCGAAGTGTTTCTCCTTTGGCCCTAAATAATTAACTTAAGTGATTGGTATGCTCCAGTACTTTCTTTGGATCCAGCCTGAGAGAAGTCCACTGAATGATATTTACAACCTGATCTGTTGGATCAAATGTTTGCACTCTGAAAGCTAAACTGCATCATATCAGAGTTCCAAATATTATTAAAATAAGCTCCACCCCCTCCCCTGACAATCCACCATACAAACTGAAGTCTCGGACATATTCAGATTCTGACCTGATTCCATGTGTGTGTTACTGTAACTCATCCCGTGGGGACCCTGAATGTCGGTTTGGAAGTCCCCGTTATGTCACTCTGAATCCAAAAAGGTCGACTCTCCACTGGCGACTGAACGTCAGCCGCATCATCGAAATCACTCTGAGTCGTCGTCTGAGGGGAGTGGACGCCACGAGAAGAACAAAATGTGTCAACGTTCATGTCAACTGGCCGACGACGCCTCCGAGAGCCGTGCTGCTGGCCAAAATTAAAACAGGAAACAAATAAAGTTCCATCAATAGAAACTCCTTAATTAAGTTCTTATCAAACGGCAGGAAGACGTTCTAACGAGGACTTGATCTGCAACGACTCACTGATTCATCAAAATCAAATTAAAGGTTAGAGAATGGAAGGCGGCAGATCTCCCTCCGTCCAGCCTTTGGTTCACTCAATTAAGTATAGTGGCAGCCTTTGAAGACTTAACATATAGGATGGTAGACCGATTAGACTTATTCAATGCTAAAATACTGTCACAGGATCTTAACTTCTCTGCTAAACAGCAGTCATCACTTCTGTCTTTTGACTGGAAATTATTAGCAGCATGCTGCTGATTCACTATACCTAACAGGCTTGACACATCTTGGTTTGGTGATGTAGGCTGACAGCCCCCTGTAAATCTTATAGAAACACTATTTTCTGTAAAAGGTGGACAACTTTACACTTCCATGCAGCCTAATCTGAAATAATCATGTTGTGGTTGTGGAATTTTGTTATTTTTATTTTTTTTACGTTTTTATTTATTTACATATATTTTAATCGTCCTGATTTATTCCTGTATTTAATTTGACTTAATTATCATTTTTGTTTGTCAGGTCTGTTTTTGTTTTTTTCTGTTTGTCTTGCATTGATAGTGTTACTCTTGTTGGGTATTGTTCTATATCATTTGTTGTCTGGTATTGTACTGTTGTAAAACATTTGAAAACAATAAAAATGTTGGTCATAAAAAAAAAATCAAACTAGAGGGGCGCTGGTGGCGCGGTGATTGGTGCGCGCGCCTCTTATGTGGAGGCTGTAGTCTTCCAAGCGGGCGGCCCAGGCTCGAATCCAGCCTGTGGCTCCTTTCCCGCATGTCATTCCCCACTCTCTCCCTGATTTCTGGCTCTATCCACTGTCCTATAGCTCGATTGAGGGCACAAAAAGCCCAAAATAAATCTTAAAAAAAAAAAAAATCTAATTAAAAACCTCACGATGATGAGAGAACGGTTAAAAACATCTTTTAATCAAACATGTCAATCTTTTTGTTTTCCACGATTAAGAGCGGGTTAGATTAGAGTCTTGTGTTTTGAACTGTTAGTGTAAAATAAAAAAAGTAATGTTAAGGCTTAATTAATAATCAAATAATCATAAATAAATTCTGCACATGAATCCAACAACAACTCTTGGTAGGTGCAGAACGCTGCAGGGCTGTCAGGGGAGGGGGGGGGGCTGCTCTCCAGTGCTGGGAAAAGAGTATCTATGTGAGCGGTTTCAGCGGCTAACATAGAGGCTTGAAGACGTCGTTTGGTTTAATATCGGGGGAACTATGGTGTGATTTGCAGAACAAGCCGTTTAGCGCCCTCTGCAGGCTCATCCTGGGATTACACCAACAAACATTTACCTCATGATCTGAAGCTTTGCACACGTTCAGCTCTGTAACACTATGAGAGTTTGAAAATGGGGAGCAGCAGTTCTCTTGTTTTTGTAGCATGCAGTACCAGACTGATGCTGCTGTTTTATAAAGTGCTTAATGGTTTAGGGCCAAAATACATTAGTGACCTCCTGATTCATTACGAACCATCCAGACCGCTCAGGTCGTCTGGGACAGGTCTGCTCTCTGTCCCCAGAGTCAGAACCAAACACGGAGAAGCAGCGTTCACTTTCTATGCGCCGTATATCTGGAACAAACTCCCAGAAAACTGCAGGTCTGCTGAAACTCTTAGCTCTTTTAAATCCAGGTTGAAGACACACCTGTTTACAGCTGACTTT
>NC_083626.1:10056691-10109191 GCF_963584025.1 Labrus mixtus | reverse complement strand
TGGAGTGCAACCAGTTGAGATTGAGCAACAACAGGTCTGTGATGCCCTTAGATATTGGAGGCTGCACGCTCACGCTGAGTGGATCAGCGTGCAGCCCGTTCACCGAGAGGCGTGGGTAACCCGCTGAACCCCACTTGTGAATCTGCATGTATTAAAGACATCCAGATTCATTTGAAAAGACGCTTAATTTAAACATGAAATATACCGCTTACAGGGATTTGAGTATGCATTGTTTCATCTGCTGATTGCATTCTTCATTAAGAGATGATTTCATTTTTATTCAAAAACTCAAATGAGAACCGCTGAAAATGTTCTCTAATCACTCACTTGATTAACTCATCAAGAAAGAAGGGACAGCAGCTCATCTTTGGGCTCGTGGGTTTTCATTCTTTATTCTACTTTAAGTTGTTGATTATTTGTGTGAATTCAAGAAGTTCTAAACCGTAAAAAAAAATATTTTATGACGCGGCACTTCAGAGAGCTGCAGCTGGAGATCAGGTTATAAAAACATCGCCCTTTCAGTGTCCGTATTTCCTCCCTGAATGAGAAGTCTAATTAACACTGATGGAGAGAAGAAGTGTCTGAAAGTCTAATGAGCTGAGGAGCTTTCAGCAATGTCACACAGCGCCCTCTAGTGAGCACAAATCTCCCTCCAACTGACCGCTGGGGCCACACAGAGAGAGAGGGAGAGAGAGAGGGAGAGAGAGAGGGAGAGAGAGAGAGACACACACACAGAGAGAGAGGGAGAGAGAGAGAGAGAGAGACACACACAGAGAGAGAGAGAGAGAGAGACACAGAGAGAGAGAGAGACACAGAGAGAGAGAGAGAGAGAGAGAGAGAGCGAAAGGGTGAGCGAGAGAGAGAGAGAGAGAGAGAGACATAAATGTAATATCTCTTAAAACAGTCTGCAGGAGATCAGCTGCTTTTCTGTTTTGCATCATTTAAATGATTTCTGGAACTTTCCTTTTATAAATAATAGTTTAATGTTGTAATCAATGTTTAATAACCTCTACTTGTCTACTTGTTCTGCACAAACCCAAACCTGTCTTCATACTGCTTGTATTTGAGTTGAATATGTTTGTATGCAGCTCTAAGAAAGGCTCATATTTAAAGTAAAAAATGAATTGAATACATGACGTCTGTAGTCAATAAACTGATTCACTTTCAAACATGTGAAGAGCATTGTTCAATCACGTTAATGGCGTCACAGTGCAGGTCGTTTCCAGGAGAAATCTATTGAATGCATCTGTTGTAATTACTATATGGAGACCCTGCCCTCAGTCATCATCATGGACAGCTTTTATTTCCCATCATGCTCTAGGTGTTACGTTGCTCTAACCCACTTTCTGTGGAGACAAACTGCTTAAACAGCCGTTCTTTAATCCGATGGCTCTCCATGCGTAAAGATGCGTATGTCTGCACGAGCACACGTGCATGCAGTTAACAGACTGCTTCAGAGTAACTCATCCTGCCTCACTGGCTGTTATCCATCTTCACTGCGGGCCATTCGCTTCCATCAGAATATGAAGCTCGTTTGAACGCTGTCAGAAAAGAGCTGCGCTTAAATTAAAAGAAGAAAAAAAGCCCTGACACAGCAAACTGCTCACACAGAAGAGAAAGTGTAAATGAGCTGCATTTATAAAACACTATTTTATTCTTACAACCCTGTGACTATATATGGATATGGACAAATTTCCATTGTTTAAAAGTGAAGCCAAAATACCTCCAGTAGGTGGCGACATTTTGTGCTGCCGATGTAATTTGGAGCAAAGACATGCACAGAAGGGAGCTTTTCATTTAACCTTTATGAAACCAGGTAATGATCCCATTGAGATCAAGATGTCTTCCATGAGTGTTGTGCACAACCGTTAGAAACGGAACGACAAAGTGACTCTTTCTGCTCTTTCTGACCTCAGTACACCTCATACTTACTGTACATACGTACAGATCATTTAGTGAGAGGCAGGAGATGAGAACGCTGCAGGGTTTGATTTCTTTCTTTCAGGAAATGTTCGTAAGATCGTATCACACTGACCAGGAAGTGATGGCCTACAAACACAAGAGTGTTACAGGAGGACAAAAATCTTATGTTACAGCAAGCAGGTGTCGGCCTCCCTTAGCGAAAAAACAATCCAAATCATGTCAAGTTCAGAAGAGCACTTCTGACGTCTCAGTTTGTACATCCTCGTCTCCGAGTTTCTCCAAGCGAACATACCAGCAGAGTGTAATCACAAAGGCAGTGTTTTTAGATACAATTCAAATAAAGTTTTTTATTGGTTTATGCAGCTAATGTTTGCTACTTTTTAGTGTGTGTTTTCAGGTTTTAACTCCTACTTATAGACTCTATAAGAACTGGACATCTCCTCTGTTTAGAGAAGTGAAGCCAACGCTAAGTGCCTTAGACCTGCAGGTTTTCTAATGCCCAGCAGGGGGCAACTTCACTGTTAGAAATCTACATCTGATCGTATAGAAGTCTATGATTAAATGGTCATAGAATAAAAACATTTTTTTTAAAAGATGTCTTCCATGAGGGTGACCTGAGAGCTGAGGGGTAAAACCGCAGAGAAACACACATTTAACTTACACAGCAGACATCAGTTCAGTCCACAGCAGAACAGATTCTTCAGTTCCAAGCAGACAGTCACAGTTAGTCTTTCCTCGTCTGAAAATTCAGGTTGTCGACAGAGTCGTCGATCGTGTCATTTCATCGGCTCTGTTCTGCATCAAGATACCCGCTGTGAGGTGCATGTGTGAACGACCACATGAGGAGGATTTCAGGAGCAATCTTCCTGAAATTCTCAACAACAACAAAAAATGTAGGCGTGCAGGAGTGAACGACTCAGTCAGACTTGACGAGGGTTTGATGTGGCTTCAGATCAGTAGAAAGGTAAATCTATGTCAGATATAAAAGAAACTGAAAAAAAATGAAAAACTGTAACCTCCACCATAACTCATTATTTATTAAAACTGAAATATAATAATAATGAATAATATGTCCATGATAACAAAGTGCAATATTGAAACAAACAGTACAATAATCTTGAAAATGTGTGTATATATTCCATCTGACTCTTATTCCTGTAAATATTTCTTGTACCTATTATTGAAATCTTACTTATATTCCTATTCTATTTGATTAATATTTGTATTACTATATTTCTACTGCTATATTGTATATTTAGGAGCAACTGTAACAATAAAATTTCCCTCTGGGATTAATAAAGTATTTCTGATTCTGATTCTGATATATATATCAAATAATCCAAACAGAAGAACTCGTTGATGCTGTTCATTCAGTCACTGATTTTCCTAGAACACAAAGCATGTCTGTTAGTTTTGCTCGTCCCTCACAGTAAGAAGCAGCAGAGCTTCGGGCTCCATCTGTGGCTCCCAGTCTGTCTGATAACTTCCTTTTTAAATGTCCCTTCTGCCGCCGTGTGGAGGCGTTCAAACCTGACTGGATGACATCTAGAGAATACAACTCTTCCATCCATCCATATTCTCCCGCTTCTCCGGGGTCAAGTCGAGGTGGCAGCAGGATAAGCAAGTCAACTCAGACATCCCTCTTACTAATTGATAACCTAATGTGCAATAACAGAAGATCTGAAAGAATTTAATGATAACTAAGAAGAGTGTGTGTGTTTATTTGAAGTCTTTCTGCAGACTCTTTCCTCTCCTCTCTTCACCTGAACATCTGCCATGTTCCTGCAGCGACATGCAGGGGCAAATCAGAAATGCCCTCTGACTTCTTTTTATTTGAGAGAAATGTGTGCTTTGTTGGTCAGAAGAAAGACGGAGGGAGTGAGGATGCCACTGATTCTGTTTATGATTATTGACCTGGAAATATTTATTTGTGGAGTTGAAACAAAAAGCTCACTGCTGTCGTCGACCTTTTTGAAAAGTGTTTAGGTCACTGCTCAGCGATCGAGGGCAGACGAAATACAAATCTACTGCCTGGATTTTTGAGTCCCTGCAATTAAAAACCAAATCAACAAACCCGAAATTTGAAGTTGAACTAATCTCTGAGCCGTCACAGCTTTCTGATTATCGGCTGCAGAGGAGGTGATGCAGTTTAAAAAACTCTGTGTTGGGACTCTCAGAGAGTCTCCGGTTCACTCGGATCCTCAGAGCTTTGAAATGATCAGCACCCGGCTCTAAGGTGGACCGATGGAGCCTCTCTGAAATCTTTAACCTCACACACACGCACACAGGCTCACACCGTCTCTGCTGTGAGATGATGACATTAAACCTAACAGCAGCTCTGTAAGACTCAGACTTTAACGGACCACTCAGCCTGACAAGGTCAAAGCAATTCAGATCCAACAAAGTCATGGAGACAAAAAGTCAAGACGGTAATGTGATTTTCTTTTAACTCAGATCAGATCGGAGCAGAGAGGCAATAACTTCATCGGGAATGTATCCTCCTTTAATGCCTGTTCTTTAAATTATACTCCAGGCTTCTCTTTCTTCAAGGGGGCGCCGGATAGAATAGCCGTTATGTTGTACGCCCCATGTACAGAGGCTGTAGTCCTCATCCCAGCGTGTGTGTGTGTGTGTCTGTGTGTGTGTGTGTGTGTGTGTGTGTGTCTCTGTGTGTGTCAAGTACGTTTAAAATAGATCCTCCCTGTTAGTGAAACAACATCTGGCGAGAAAGCCCTGAACCACTGATGCCTGACACCTCGACTTTTTACCCCAGTTCTGTCAAGAAAGGTGAGATGTGCCTGTGTATGTGTGTGTGTGTGTGTGTCTTTGTGTGTGTGTGTGTGTGTGTGTGTGTGTGTGTGTGTGTGAGTGTGTGTGTGTGTGTGTGTGTGTGTGTGTGTGTGTGGGAGAACAACAAGAGAGTTAGTTTTAGAGCCCTTTGTTAAAGAAAAACTTGGATTTTCATGATAAGTGTCTATATATTATGTGTGTAATTTGATCCTTTATACCTCAAGTTGTCAGTCAAGTTTCCATCTTTTGCAGAATAAGCTAACACGATGGTGACTGAGCCTCTGGACCCGTCGTAAAAAGCCTGAAGTATTTGCAGTATTTTTTGGTATTAAGGACTGAGTCTTGGCTTGACATTCATTCATCCATCACACAGCAGTGATTTGTCCTCCGGAGAGACGGAGGAGGAAGCTCTGCTCCGTCTCTCCGGTCCCTGCTGAGTTTGAGTCAAAAGTCAATGTGGCAGAGAACAGATCGATAACTACAGACAAAAAACCTACAGAAGAAGAAAGAGTCAAAGGAAGGAGACATAAATTCAAAGTTCAGATGAGGACAGAAGAGCCGTGTTTGCCTCTCTGTTTCACTCTTTCACACTCCTCAAAAACTTCACCCGGAGTTTCTCCTCCAGCCTCCTCGTATTTATTCTGCAGAAAGTCAGAGTGAGCTGATGTGAGAACACAGCAGGATATAATCAGGAGAATTCACCTGGAGCCAGTGGGAGGGGGTGGTGACCTTTATTCCCTGTGATCGCTGCACGACCATAGACTGTCTGCACGTCACCTCTACCATCTCCGTGCTCTAATCAACCTGCTGCATGTTTCCTGTTCTCCAGGATGTTCTTCTCCACTCTTTAGTTCACATTGAGATTCTCTTCAACTACCCCCGCCCCCCCCCCCCCCTCCTAGTCCCCCTAGGATAGTCTCCCGCTGTGAGGTGCATGTGCGAACAACCTGGTCAGGAGAATATCCGGAGCAATATATGATTTAGAGAGAGTTTCAAAACACACCTGCAGTAACCACTTATCACCACAGGGGTCGCCAAAGAGAACAACACTGAGATATTAGAATTGCTAAAACCTACAGGGGAGAGTTAAAACTGAAGAGAAGCTGTATGCTGTCTAACTAAACCGACCCGAGTATTAAAATGATCTACGAGTAAGAAACAACAACAACAATGATTTGGCCTCTGACTGTGTGTGTGTGCACTCATACTGTACAGCTTTGGAATGTGTGTGTGGGCATTTCTATGTGTTTGTTTGTGTAGCTGTGTGTGTGAGCAGCGCGCTGACTGCGGCTCTTCTGTGGAGATTGATCACGATCACTTGAATGATGTCATGGCGCTCATTAGCCGCCTAATTTGCTTTCTCAGCTCAGTCAATGGAACAGATTAGCAGCTGATTCCTCTGCAGGCTTCAGACATGCCCTGCTAATTATTAAGCAGAAAGCATTGGTGTCTTTATGGATGCCTTTGTGTGTGTGTGTGTGTGTGTGTGTGTGTGTGTGTGTGTGTGTGTGTACGTGTGTGTGTGTGTGTGTGTGTGTGCGTGTATAGGGTGGGGGCGAGAAGCAGTTACAGTAAGTGATGAAATGAGCGTTCGTGCATCCTGAATGTTGCAGGAAATTCAATTAGAGGGAGAGAGGAGGATGAAACGAGCCTTTACAATAATGTGCCGATCAGTTTAGGAGTCGCAGCACGGTAATTGTTGCGTGTCGCTGCAGCAATAACGTCCATTTCAGGTAAACACAGGTTTCACATTCCAGTGTCCCTCCAGCGGGCTGAAAATCTGGTTTATCCATTAAGTAGATGTAATAAAATATGCATGTGTGAGAGTGGAAATAAAAGCATGAGGACGAGTTCAGGAAACTGACTAAGAATCACCTCATATGTAAGAAAACAAACACAAGGAGTAAAAACTCTTAGGCAGCTGGACGCCAGCAAACACACACATTCAAACACACACACACACACACACACACACACACACACACACACACACACACACACACACAAACACACACACACTCTCTTCTTCTCTGCAGCTATCTCCTTGTGTCTTTTCCTCCCGCTGTCGGGAAGTGAAGTGGACACTTGAAGAGGAGCAGCCTATTAGACACGCAGAATGAGCAGCGTAGAGCGCCGACCTCCTCACCCTGATATCCTCCGTCGCAGCACAAGAGGAGCACATTGACAGCACATCGGCTGATGATCTCTGCTCACAGACGTCTGAGCTGTCTGCGAGGGAAGGTGAAGAGAATCAGCTGGTTTATTAAAACCACAAAGAAATCTCACCAAGGATATATCCAAACTCTACTTTAAGAACAGAGAGTGATTGACAAGAGGCTAGTTAGTGCTACTACGACCCTCCTTTCATATACAGAGAGTTAAGCATGAGAGGTGATCGACCAATCGGAGGGTTTCTCTGGGGGGGCGGAGCATGCATCCTGAAACACCTGAGTGTTGACCTTCTGATGTGCGACCTTCTCAGCTTTTTGGACATCATGCAAACCAGTAACCTAAAACGTATTCAGTGAAGCTGATGGTTGTGTCGTTGTGCAGATTAAAGCTCCGGGAGAGCTCAGCCTGACTGTAACGTCACACACTGATGATGTCATGTTTGCTTATTATCTGTCTGTTCATGAAGATACTCGTACTTCTAACCATCCATTTTCTTCCTCCTTTCCGAGGTCGGATCGAAGTGCATCAGGCGGAGTAACTTACTTACAATAATTTCTGCATGTAATATTTTGTTATTAATTATTGACAGTGTAAATGTAAGACAGTAAAATAATGCGGAGGTCATGACCTCTTAGAGCCCGGCGGAGGCTGAAAAATGCTGAAATGTTCAATCCTCGATGTATTCAGATTGGAAAGGTTAAAAGGTCATTAGAGCTAGAGAGTTTGTGGAGGGTCCATAATGGAGGACTTCATCCTCTGGGGAATAGAAATGGAAATCAGAGCTTCCATTTTTATTTTTATTATGAATAGATGGAAGTTTGTGCCCTGACAGAAGCCGCCACAGCTTTCAGGGATTGTTGTGGAGATCATTGTTGTGTCAAAATCTCAGACTTCTAACTCCTTCAAACTTTACTGAAAGTCCAGAACTCAGCGGAGATCAGGGAGTGAAGTTTGAAAGCTGTGAGGTCACCGCTGCAGGGTTCGGTTGTGTACAGTCTGAGTTTAGCGTGAGTGTGTTTGACAGGAGTAATTGGCTGCGCTCAGAGTGTAATCAAAGACTATTGTACGTCGCAGCTGTCCATGAATCAGACGGGTTAATAGACTTCTAACTCGAGGTGTAATGACTCACTGAGCGCTCACACAGACCCAGAGGGGCTGCAGCAAGCTCGGCCGATAAGAGCTTCTCCTACAGAAACAACAGCTTTCACACTTTGGGCTGAACTCCGTAACACGCTTTGTTTCTTCATTCGTCTGCTTACTCACATGATTCTGACGAAACATGCTCAAGCTGCACCGATTTTCTCTCAAATAAAAGTCCAGACTAAAGATCTGTTCCACAGTCCAGCCTCCAGGGAAGAGTGAGCAGACTGCAGACTATCACATTTGAGGGCAGGAATCATATCAGGTACAATGGTTTCTCAAGATGTGAGAGTTAAGAGTTATTAGTTTGAGAGCTCAGCTGTGATTTTCAGCTTCAAATTGAATTTTCAGGTGAGAGGAGGAAGCTTGGGTTGAGCTGAGGTGGGACACGACGCAGACTCTGAGGTTTAAAGTGAGCACAGAGGAGATCTCCTCCCTCAGCTGATGGATGACTGACTTCATGTCAGTGTTGCACATCACATCATTTTGCAGGAGGAAGCTTAAAAGGTCACATATACAAAATACACTTTATCACTGTTTTCCAACATTAATGTTTATCTCATAGTCTGCAGCATGTTTGAGAGGCTAATCATGCTAACAATGTAACCTCAGAAACATTCAGCTTCTCCTTAACAGACGGTTTTCATCAAACAGGAAGGAGAGTTACAGCCTGTCCTTACAGCATGTGACGCGAGCGAGTGTCAGCGACAAAATCAACCTGATTCTATTGTTTCCTATTGAAGTGTGCTAACTGCCCGCTAGCGACTTAGCGCGACGCAGCTCACTGTTTTAACCCCTACACCCCGTTTCTATTTTCCTCCCTGTCGCTCGCGGAGACGGACGGAAAGCAAAGAGGCTCTACAAGCTCTGACACTCGCTTCTCTCATGCAGAGCTTGTTTTACAAATTGGAGATAGTGGTGCATAGATAATATCAGCATCCGTGATTGAAATGTTGACCTTTGACGTGTGTCAACACCTGAGAAAAACATTTATTCAGCTCACCGCAAGCCGTTTATTGACGAGCCTCTGAGGCTTGAGATTTGAGTCAACAGCTCGTCAATACAAAGCACAGTTTGTCCAACTTCAAAATAAAAGCACCACACTTCAGTTTGTCCAACTTCAAAATAAAAGCACCACACTTCAGTTTGTCCAACTTCAAAATAAAAGCACCACACTTCAGTTTGTCCACCTTCAAAATAAAAGCACCACACTTCAGTTTGTCCACCTTCAAAATAAAAGCACCACACTTCAGTTTGTCCACCTTCAAAATAAAAGCACCACACTTCAGGTTGTCCAACTTCAAAATAAAAGCACCACACTTCAGTTTGGCCAACTTCAAAATAAAAGCACCACACTTCAGTTTGTCCACCGTCAAAATAAAAGCACCACACTTCAGTTTGTCCAACTTCAAAATAAAAGCACCACACTTCAGTTTGTCCACCATCAAAATAAAAGCACCACACTTCAGTTTGCCACCTTCAAAATAAAAGCACCACACTTCAGTTTGTCCACCTTCAAAATAAAAGCACAGCACTTCAGTTTGTCCACCTTCAAAATAAAAGCACCACACTTCAGTTTGTCCACCTTCAATACAAACACACTAGATGTAATATTGCTAAAATGTACAGAGCAAAGAATGAAATATTGAACGGATGCAGTGTGGACAGCCAGAGTGTGATCATGTATGATGTAATACGATATCTAATGCTGGCGTGATGTTAGGACACGGTGTTAGCGGAGTCTAACTCTCATTGAAAGCCTGAGAGGAAGAAGGTTTAGTTCAAAGACAAGAAACTGTTCCTAATGTGTATCTCCTGAACCACACGGAGGTAAAAACCCCTTCAGAACATGAGCCCTGACTCTTGAAACATCCTGAAACATGATGACAACAAGTGACAGAATGAGGATCGCACAACCCGATAACGACAATCGTACTGACTGCTGCAGGTCTGGCATTTACAAAGGGCAGGAATCTCGAACGTCTCGGCACTAAAATGACCTTCCAAAGAAGAAAAGAGAACAAAAAAAGATGCTGGTGTAATACATTCAGTGACCCATCGGACAATCCTTCACAGCGTCTTCTCCTTCAATTCTCTAACTGAGAGCGAGCTGTTTGTTGTGTCTCTCTCTCGACATGATGCATCCCCTTATTAGGATCTTATTTTCTTTTCATCCTGCCTTAATGCACCAAAGCCTTCATGTAAATCCACTCTGTCCCCGTGCTGTTTAATATTTGAACAACTTGATTTCTGTCGCCCACTGAGTGCTAATTCCAGTTCATCATTTGCAAACCCTGCATGCTCTTATTGTGATATTTGCATACAATCTGATTCCTGTTAGTGTCCCATTATTTATTCATTCATCCATGAGGTGCACAGGACACTGCAGCTCCTCTTCACTCTCTCTGACAGGTCACAGAGAATCCTTTAAAAACCTGTTTGCACATAAAGACGTGGGATGCAGATGCTTTCACGCTTTGGTGACTTTTTGAGAAATAATGAGTAAACAGAAGGAAACACCGCACTCTGCTGCAGCGAAAACATCAAAGCGGATTAGCAGAATATCTCAAGATATTTTTGGATTCTTCTCCGTCCCGTAACCTCTTGATTTCCTTTTGTTCTGCGTGTGAACGAGATGTTCTGATCTGCTGAGGAGTAAACAGACGAGACATTTACATAAATGTGCACGCAGAGTGGAAGTGAGGCAAAACGTGTGCAGCAGAAAAACACAGATTGATGATGATAAGGACACATGTATTCATTTTGTTATTAACATGGCAACATGTTTGGAATTGCTCCAGTCGATTGCACCAACCACAACCTTGGAGACGTGCTGGAATAGCTGCGATGTATTCCCTGAGACAAATGCTCTCACTCAAAATCAACCATTAAAAGTTTATATTTTTTGTCCCTGACAGACTCTGATTGTACGTCTCCAGATGCCTACACACGAGATGATTTACAAATCTTAACTGAAATTTAAAAAAACGTGGCAGACCACAGACATGAGGACGGATAAAACTAGATATCTGCTCATTCAAAGATTTTTAAAAACTAGACGACTCGGCCAGACCGTGAGACCACACACCTGCTGTTTGCAGTAACTATTTCACAGACTCACAGAAACTCTTTAGAAGAAAAACAAACATGGAGGATGATCGACTTCCTCAGCTGGCTGTCTAGCTGTGTGTGCAGTTTTGCAGCGAGAAGAACAATATGGATGAAATCCTGGCTGAGAAGATGGCTTATGTGTGGCCTTATTTCATTTGGAGTTGGAGTACACAAACATCCAGTTGGTCACACTTCCAAGTTTGCTCGGTCTGCGGGTATTCTGTTGGAGGCAGTCCGATCTCAAATCATAAATATGAACGTTTCCAGATCGAGGAGACTCCGACTCGACGGGGAGCTGTGTGACACCACATGCTGGAGGATTATTTGGACAAATAATCAGTTGCAGCAAAGCACGATCTGACCACGCCCCCCCCCCTTCCCCCCCGTTTGCTGAAGGTCTTATCCTGTGCTGAACCTACTGTATGAGCCGGCACTAAGGTGGTGGAAGGTGAGGACGAGCAGGAAGATGTGAGGCTAATGTGAGGAAGAGAAGGCCGAAGAGCACAAACACAGAGATGGAAAAACCCAGAGTGACTAAAAACATGAAAGGAAACATGTGTGACAAAGTTTAATTGGGATCAATGATACGTGGTGAAAAGCCCGGCCAATATTCAGAATAATACATTTCCCTTTTCATTTCAGACAGAATCCACTGATCCGTTGTGAATTCAAACTTTTTAATTGAACCGTTACCAGATTTAAACTTCAGTGCCAACACATTTATGATATCCAATGTTACTGAGGTGCAGGGGTGACGGACCGGGAGGTGGAGAAGGAGGCTGAGTGATGATGGTCCTGATGTGAGAAGGGCCCAGGAAGATACAGTAATGAATAGTGTTTGATGTTTGTAGAGGCCTTTAGAGAACGTGTTAACGCCCCCTGCTGTGGCGTCCAATGTCTCCGAGCCGTGTTCATTTTTAGCGCCCTCACACGAGTCCCGCCAGACGACAAAACCTGCAGAGTGTGACTTCCACAAGCTGCAGGAGCAATCAGCTGACGGTGTATTTGTTTTTCTGTGTTGACATTTCAAACCTCCTGCGGGCGAAGGCGGCGTGTCTGCGGATGCTTTTCTTATTTGTCCGGGGCTTTGAGGTGATTAAACAAATCTCTGCAGGCTCAGAGGTAATTTGCTTCACTCTCCGCCCGTGCCACTCACAGCAGGAGTACACTGCACAGAAAAAGAGCTGAATGGAGGGAGTTTAATTCGAATTTGCTTTGCCGGCTCTTTCCTGTGAACCTGCTGCTGCTTCTCTCACGGGGACTTCAACTTGAAAATTAACAGATACATCACCGCGCACGTCAACCTCTGCTAAGCTCCGGCACACTCCAACTGCCCTGAAACAACGTCCAAGTAGACCTGCTGTCCTTTTTAATACGACAGAATGTGACATATTGTCTTAATGACTCCTCAGTCACACCTGAAGGCACAGTGAGGGGGGGTGCTGACAGTCCTCTTTATACAGCAGCCCGGCCACATTTACATCCCTTACAGTAATCCCCCCGGTCCCACAGCCACACAGGGGCTCCGTTAATTGGCCCTCCACTGCTCTCTGCATAAGCTGATAGCAGCATCAAAAGCTGCGTGACAGGCCGCATTACTCAGCAGAAAAAGAGAACGAGCAGAGACTCGGTTACAGGGATATCTCACTTTACGTTGGCCCACATAGAGGTACGCTTCTACGAGTTACAGACGCACAAACTTTCTTCACTCTGCTCTGTTTCACAGCTCAGGATTAAGAAGTTAAGCTTCACATTAAAACCTGTGAAAAAAACTGAGGCTGAAATTGTTTTTTTTTTAAACACATCCTGCCTCTGGATCAACCCTTAAAGGAGCAGTATGTAACTCTGACCCCTAGTGTTTAAAATGGGTACTGCAGTCTAACTTCTAAACATTGTAGAGAGCTGTCTCCCCCCCTCCTCTCTAGAGTCGATGCTCACTCAGGTCACCATGTGGTGGACACTGAAGCTTCAGTGTTTATCCAGCTCTGCATGGGTCTGTAAACCTTTCTGTGTTCTATCCTCTCTCCATCTTTCAAAAGCATCTCCAATATTGATCCTAGTTTGAGCACGTTTCTGCTCGTGGAGCTTATTAGAAACATGCAGAGGCTTTTTAGGTCGGGTACAATCACTTCTATCTGAACCACTTCTCTTGCCCGCTTCCATCGCTGCAACACCTGTTGGTTTGACCTGATAACTGCTCTCATATCTGGTAAACCGAGGGGCGTCCAAAACAGCCGTGTGGGCCTTAAAAGCACCTACCTTCTCTGGTCCAAACAAATCCAGAGCATTCAGGACCAGTTTCTGTTTCTTTTGTCAAACAACCAGAGCTGTATGAAGAGTTCAGAAGTGTCTGTAGTGTCAGATAAATATGTTGAAAAAACCTTGAAAACACAGTTTCCCCTCCATGTCTGTAACGAATGCTGAATGTGTTTCCATGGTTCTCTCTTTAAGTGATTTGATTCAGACAGTTCTGTGCACAAAGAGAAGCTCCTCGGGTTTCCTCAGAGCCTCGACTCTTTGACCTCTCCATCACTAATGAGTGTTCACTATGAGGCCCAGACCGGTTTACTCTTTCAGCTCTCTCTCTCTCTCTCTCTCTGAGACACACGAAATATCTCAAGCCTCGATTGTCCTTCAAGCATTAGCAGGGTGCATACAACGACAGAATCACCAAAAACTGCACAACACCACAATCTTAGGCCTCACAAATGTCTCAACTAACTGTGTCTGGAACAGTTTTCACAACAGCACTTTTCAACAGTATTTCCCAACGCTTGCAGGAAGTATATAAAGCTTATTTTCAGTATGAAGGGGTCATGGAGGGCCTCTTGAAGCAGACCACCAGTGTACTGTTTTCTTTGTTATACAGCTGTTGCAGAGTTTCTGGCAGCAGCAGGAATTTACAGACTCCTGATCGTATTTTCCATCACTTTATCAACATGACCTCAAAACAGACACAGAGCGAACGTCAAATCATCCTCAGAAAGACAAAGCAACATTTAGTAACTGTTTCTCTTTTGTCTCATCTTGTAGTTCTCCTGTGATGTGTGTACAGATGCTCATGGCTGCGCTCACGCTCCAGAAACGGATCCAGAGGGGCAGACCGATGGAGCAAAACCATGTCCCCTGATCGGAGTCAGGTCAGGTCAGTATTACTCAACACCTCAGCCTTAATGCAGACATGAGTGATGATTTTCTGAAGGTTGGTCACTTGGAGCGGCACCTTTCAGTTTCAACACAGTCACTTCATCAATTGTGAAAATAAAGAAAATGCTTCATGACGCTGATTGATTCCCATCCTGTCCATGAATTCTGTTTTAATTTGACTGCTAATCACTTTGTTCCAGCGTGTGACGATACACACGTTGTCAGCGTGTCACTTTGGATCGGGACAGAAAATAGATGCTGCGTCCGTGTTCATCATTAATAACAGAGCAGTACCTGTGTCAGCATCACACGCCGGCTCACACAAGATTGATTGACTGTCGACAGCGAGAAGCCTCGGCGCCTTTTCGATTCTGACTGCTGTTGTGGTTTCTCTGCAAAGCGTGACATTGACAAATGCATCATTCTTCCTTTTGCACGTTATAGATTCAGGCCGTGCATGTCAACGTGGCTCAAAAAAAAAAAGTGTCGTCATTCGATAAATCCTGCCGTCTCAGGTTCATGCAGCGCCGGAAGGGGAGATTGACAGGCAAGTCTTTCTTAAAGGGACGGCTCATCAATCGTCAGCCGGAGGAGAAGATGTCAGCACTTATTCAATGATCTTATCACTTTTGTATTTTTTCTTCCTGTAAACGATCGTGTTCACCGATCACAGCTGATATCTCATTCTGTGCTGATGTGACAGCTTGGTCTTGGAACCTCCTCACAGAGAGGCTCCTGACAGACGGGGATTCAAACCTGGGACCTCCTCACAGAGAGACTCCTGTCAGACGGGGATTCAAACCAGGAACCTCCTCACTGAGAGACTCCTGTCAGACGGGGATTCAAACCAGGAACCTCCTCACTGAGAGACTCCTGACAGATGGGGATTCAAACTAGAAACCTCCACACAGAGAGACTCCTGACAGACAGGGATTAAAACCAGGAACCTCCTCGCTGTGCAGCGCTAACCACTGCACCACTGCGCACCCCCGGGATTAATTAGACTGACACGATCTAAACACTTGAAAGAGTTTTGCACACTTTTTTTTCCTTTTAAAAAAAACTTTTGTGTCTTTAGCTGAAGAAGTTTTGTAACGTTGAAAAGTTCCAGGTTTGCACACAAGAAGAGCAGCTCGTGTGTTTTATTCTCCTAACTGACGCTCGGGGATGCTTTCTGAGTGAAAGGACTTTTGGGGGAAAGAAGTGCAAGTTCACTTTTTTTAAAGAGAAACGTTGACACATTCACTGACAGTCGAGGTTTATCGCCTCTGCCTTTCTGCAGGCAATTATTGTCTGTTAATGAAATTAGAGGCTGTGCAGAATAATCCGAGAAGCTCTGTCGCTGGCAGCGTGTCAGACTGTGAGCCCTCCATGAAACTTTATCATATGGGGAAAATAAACTATCTATATATACCTCCTGAATATATTCATGAACCTGTGCCCTCTGACCTGCTTCAGTCTGCTTCAGTCCATCTGATGTGCTTTGTGGTTTTTTATTTGAGCCCTGAGGCGACGGCTCCAGCAGCACGAGACCTTGAGGTGATGGAAATGTTATTCAGGTCGTGTCCAGCTTCACGTTATTATGGACATATTCTCACTGTGACCTACATCCAATATGTTGCTCTATTTCTATAAACTGACCCAAATACTGCAGGAAGAGCTCTGATCAGCTTCTCGATTTTAAACATTTACATTTCACATTTTAGTCAAGTGGCTCCTCCTCCCTGCTGGATCAATACTGATGGATGCTCAGGTGTTTGCATGTTAGATCCTTTATCTTGTAGTCTAACTGACTGAAAACATTAAGACATATTTATGTGCAGAATAGCTTTAAAGGGGAAAAGAGAAGACAGCATAAAAGCTTGTGCAGCTCTGTTGTGAATGACTGACATGCAGCTCTGAGGTGAGCTCTCTCCACCTGTCAGTCAGCCTCCTCTGCTCTCAGCGTGCAGTAATCCCTTCTCTTTGTACTCTCTGAGCATCCTGACTGTTTATTGTGTCTTTATTATTGAGGCTGAATCTCTGATGCTCCTCCAGCGGCCTTTGGGAGACGGAGACGGATCCATTAAGAGCAGAGGAGCTGCTGTTAAGCGGAGAAGATTGAGCGGATCAACACCCGAGCAGGGCTCGCAGAGGTGTGAACGAGGATCAGCATCAGTGTTTGTCACCTCTTGTGTGTGTGTGTGTGTGTGTGTGTGTGTGTGTGTGTGTGTGTGTGTGTGTGTGTGTGTGTGTGTGTGTGTGTGTGTGTGTGTGTGTGTGTGTGTGTGTGTGTGCTAACCTCTTTGTTAGTGTCTCAGTGTTGCATCAGCCTGTTGTCGCTGCTGCTGCAGGCGTCACGGCTGCAGCAGATTGAACCCGCCCTCCGCTCTGAGGCAGCTAGCTAGTGCAACACCGACGCAATCCGAGGGCTGCAAACTTTCACACGTGATGATCACAGTGCAGGAAACGGCAGCGTCTGGTCAGAGTTTAAGAAACATCAGTGTATCACCGAGGACAAGAAGACCAGCTGATCAGTGGAATTAAATCCAGAATAAAAGCAGGAGAGTATCTTTGTGTCCGAGCACATTTTACAAGCCGTCACTTTTGGCTGAGATTAATTTAATAATGTCCTTGTTAGAGTTTTATTCATCAGGAGTTTAGACATTTTGACAAACTGGAGCTCTTTTGAAGAAATGACCTGATTGGTCAAGTATTAAAGTCATAAAGCAGATAACTAAAGTCTGAGTTTGTGTAAAATCTGTCTAGACTCGGAGGTCAAGTCTAATCTGCAGTCAGAGTCCATCTCATTCAAATAACTCAGAGAGCGTCATGATAAAGAAAACTTGAATTGAAGTCAAAATGTTGGAAATGAAAAGCATCCTGCAGACACTTTAAACTTGCAGACTCTCATTATGAACTACAGTTGACCTTTTTTTTTTTGTCTTTCTGAAGCTTCTTTTTGAACATTTCACGATCTGCCATCAATCTGCATCTTCTCTGAAAACATAACCCACATGCTTCTTTTATTCTTATTTCACTGCTGCTCAAATAATGAACGTCAAAGCTTCCTTGAATTCACAATTTCAAAACAAGAGTGTGTTTACATCTCCACTGATGCAAAGAGATAAAATAACTTCTGGCACGGTACGTCTCCTCTGATGGACGTCCTTTGAAACTGAACTGAAATCAAGCGGAGCTCAGACTGCAGACAGAGCATGCAGTCTGTGGTAAAGAGAACATGCCATGACAGAGGGTGTAACCTGTGGATCAGTACAGTTAGCATTAGCCTCCTTGCTAACATTCACCCCCTGGTGGTTTGGCTCTGATCAGCTGACTGAATAAAGTTTGCTGCAGACCTTCTTGGTACACAGGCTGACGTTACCTGGCTTACAGTTTGGTTCAATGGGCCCGCCCACAACGTTAAAATTACAAAAACAAAACACAAAGAAAACAAGAAAACCTCCTCCTGAGCCACAGAAAGCTTTCCCCCTTCTTCCCCGTCTTATGGGCGGCCTTGATCATAACCACACACTCTGCAGGTGTGAGGATTGTGTAGAGAGAGCTTCATACTGACAACCAATCAGATAAAGGGGAGGTCCTCGAGCCGGAGCAGCTCTGTGAGAGTCCTCTGAGGGACGATATATATGTTATGAAGTGAGCTCTCAAGGCCAGAGTGTACGTACTATTGGCTTCGTTCAGCCTCACTTGATGCACATACATAATGTATGAGATCGATGACCGGCTGCACGCTGAAGGTTTCAGTCTCTGTGCTGCAGCCCCGCAGGCTGACGGGCGGCAGATCTTATCCAAGTTTACTGCTGGAGCAACGAGGGAATGAAAACTTCACACTGTTGATATTTAGCTAATAAATGAATAATTTAGAGTCTGCTAGAAGTCTCTGAGGCCTCCATGCATGCTGTGTCTGCAGAGACTCTGTCCTCTGACTGGATTTTACTGTTCTGTTCTGTTCTGGTTGACTCGGGACGTTTCTGGGCGGAGCTGTTTCCTCCAAAGAAGAGAAAATATAATCAGAGTGAGGAGAAAGAGGATAAAGCTCGTTCTAAAACGAGGGTGAACCTTGTGTTGTCTTTTACCCGAGGACGTGGAGTTGGTCTACTTCCTGTTGGACAGGCAGGTGACAAACACCGGCGGTTAGCTTGCAGTGTATGTACAAGCAGTAAACATACACACTACGTCCTGCAGTGGGCGTGGTTTCTGGGGGCGATGAGCCCAGGAGGAGGAGGGGCCATGTTTGAATGTCACTGACTCTCCCTTTAAAGTCTGTGTGAATACATATTTATTTAGTTCCTCAGAACACAGAGATGATAAAGTTTTAAATGATGACATGAACACTCACAGTAATGGATGCAGCTTACGTCAGCGTTTCCTGTTATACTGTAAACGTCTTTTAACTTGATTAATGTGCCATTAGATGGGTTCTTTTAAGAGAGGGGATTTCTGCAGAACCAGACGTTAACACCACGACTCACAAACACCATGACCTTCTCACATCTTAAAGCTTGAACACGAGGCTGAAGTTAAAACAAACTAGAGGATTCAAAATGTGGACAGATACGACTGTTATCTCTCCATAAACTGCTCGCCTCCATTCCAAACAACTTTTTAAATGTCAGAAAAAAAGTTCTTACAACCTGCTCAAGTGGAAAGTTGTCATTTTGTAAAATGAGAAGTTTGGATGAAGGCTGCCGACGAAAACTTTCAGTCGCAGCTGTTCCCAAACGAGAAGAATAAAAGAGAGAGGAAGACAACTTCAAGCAGGCAGAACTAAGAGGGCAGAACAAACACCTAGCTGTGGGAGTGTCACCCACCTGGGGGAGGGGCTACTGTCCTTTGTGATGTCATGAAGGGAAAATCTCCAAACAGCCTGTTTGAGCACACATTTTCTGAAAAGTGGAGCAGGAAGAAGACTGAGAGGATGGACTTTTCTCATCACTGGGGGGTTTGTAGACAGACTAGAGACACATATTAGTGTTAGAGAAACATGGGGAAGATGATTTAATATTTATGTGACCTTTAAACCTAATCCTTCTTTTGTTTTTCAAGTGTTGTTATTTCTATTATTTTCACTGTAAAATATAAAGATTAGAAATAAAAATATCTGACAGGACAGTTAATTATTGTGCGACTACAGCTCCTTCAACCCGACTTCTGTAACAGTGAATCATTTGTATACCTTCCTACATGCTCAGGATGGGAGAGCCTGGAACAAACATACTTTTTATTCATGTGCAGAAAATCCACCAAAGTGCGAGTAAATCTTCCACGCAGCTCTCTGCGGTGTCGAGGCTAAACTGAGGCTGTCGCAGCTCAAACATAGACACGCTGTTTTTCACAGCCAGCTTAATGGACTGCGATCCGTCGTCCCTGGAGTTTGCTTCTTTCTTTTTTTTTTGTGACACCTGGAGCCTCGGCGGCTGAACGAGACGAATGACTGAGAGGAAAGAGAGAAACAATAAAGAGTTGTTTCAGAGGCAGCGTGACTCAATCAATGCCACAGTCGGAGGCACCACGGCTGATGGTACGACATCATTTGTGGTTCAATCAGCTTTGGGATTTAATCGCAAATGAAAGAAGTCTCATAATTGTGTTAGTGACGGTTGTTATGCAGGACTGGAAGGAAGGAATCACATTTACTCTTTTGAAGCCTGTTGAACAGAGAATTCTGAACGCTCATGTTTTATTCGTCATTAGGAGAGATGTCCTTCCAGCCTGATTCAGGTCTGGTTATCAAGAGCAGCTGATAATATGTAGAATCTTCTATTGCATCAGTAATGAAAGTTTTGGTAGAAGTTCACATAAAGAACAAATGCAAAGCCTTGAATATGAAACCATGTCATGACAAACGCCTGTTTTATATTTTGAGCTAGAGGTCACATGAAATGGACGTCATAGCTAGCTTTAGAGCGGAGCTACCTCCCGCTACATCCAGGAGCAGTGCCAGACTTTTTGGGCAGGGGTCGCTGAACCGGGTTACTAACCTCCGCTGGGGTGGCATGGATTTACTGAATATGAGTCGGATAAGGTGGTGTAAACAGAAAACAAATACACTGAGATTAAAGACCAAGACTTTCTATGTTCCCCTCTCCTCAAGGGAGTTGTTTCAGTCCTATTGGTTGAAATTTCTGTTGCACATTATTTATTTTTTAGCCAGGGGTTATTAAAGTATCACTCCTGGACCGTCACTCCACTTTACATGTTGATGGCCAGGATGAAGGGAATAAGGTGTTAGTATTGAACCTCCATGACTTGTGTCTGTAACTTGAGTATCAAAGACTGTCCGACATAGAAAGCTGTTTCCATGTTTCAAATGCACTGCATCTTAAAGACCTTCTTAATGTTTAGTATGCAACTCCAAGCGTGGGGGAGTTGTTGAAAAATAACACTTTTATTTCCCAGATTTGCACATGAATTTCACATGAATGAAAAGCGTTCATTTACTTTTTTCTATCTATACATCGAGGAGGCAACATCTAGATCAGTGCTTCTCAGCTGGTCGAGCCTCAGCACACCCTCCTCCAACAACTCCTCATGGAAAATCACGACACAAATTTCTGACATTCTTCAACCAATCTGATAAAAGAGTTGTGCAGTTTGGACCTCAGACGGTACAAACCATGTGACGGACCAAAGAAACTGAGCGATACAGATATTTAAAAGACGCCTCTAAGATTTTATGACCTCTTTTTTTTTCAGGCTAACATTCACGTTCCACTGAAAACTGCAACTTATCTCTAAAGTCAGAATTTAAAATACTGACCAATTGAAATGCAAAAAAAGCAGCGTTAAAAATGTCTACTTTTGTACCTGATGATTCAGACCTGAACCACTGAAACCATCGCAGAGATTACACATTCAATATTAGCAAAGGTGCAGTGACGTGAAGTTAGCTTAACGTGACGCCAAAGATAGATTTGGTCATGCTAGGCTAGTTTGTTTGTGCTTTAATAACTTGTCATTTTTTTTCTTGTGAAAAGTCTTAAAGCTGTTTAAATGCAACAGAAGGAAGCAGCCGAATGAGCAGCTGCAGAGGAGGAGCAGAGCGTCACGTCCACAGAGGAAACACTTGGACCTCTGCCGTGTTGGCAGGTTAATACACTTTATTTTGTAGCCTGAAGATGTTCTGTAGTTCAATGTCTCGTTCAAACATCATCATCATGGAAAACTTCACCCCCCCCCCCCACACACACACACCTCGTTACTAACAACAGAGAGTTCATTTTAAAAGACTATTTTGAGTTGTTGTCTCTCACCTGGGACGTTATGTCATTTAGCACAAAGTGCGCATGATGGAAAACATGTTTGTATAATTTATAGTGTTTGTAATGAAGAGCATAGTTATGTAAGGTTGGCGCAGCGCTGCCAGTTTGAGCGGCTGTAACCTGAAAGAGCATGAAGAGAAAACGTCCCGTGAGGGTTTTGGAATGGAGGCGTGCTGCATGCTGCCAGCTGAGACAGCACTTTACAGTCCAACGGCCCGGGCTGCAGAGACAGGAACAGGAGAGCGTCCGACTGCACATCAGGACCTCACTGCTACAGTCTGGTCCTGAATCAGGTCTGCTCTTAACCCTGGACTCTGGTCTCCTTATTGTCAAAGAGGCTATTGGCTGTTCAGTCTCAGACTTGTCTCTCCTGCGTCTCTGTCGTTGTAGTTAGTCACATATACACATGCTGTATACATGCTGATTTCTGTCCCAGTGTTCATTTATTTGGTATTTGATGCTATAAAAATGGAAGTCACACCATGATTGACAGCTCTGTAGACAAATGAGGCTCCTGCAGCGCTGTGTGCACAGGATTATCAGAGTATAGAGGAGGAACGCTGAGAGGAAACGTAACGCACATTAACGCTAGAGTCAGTGAACATTACATAACCGTAAGTGTCTGAAGAATCTGTTCTGCTGTGGACTGAACCGCCTGAGGGACCTTTGACCTTTTAGCAGGAAGCTAAATGTGTGTTTGGGTAAGCGGAAGGGGCGGGACATCAATATCTCGTCTCAACCAGCTGATCTCTACTGAGCAGCGACATAATCGGGGTGATTTTGGGTCTGATATTTTTGTCGTCATGTGTCTGCTCTCTCCCGTTGTACACATCTGTTACGGCCAGACTTACGCAGAAGAGACGGAATATACATGATGAGCAAGAGACTCTCTTTCTCTCTCTCTCTCTCTCTCACACACACACACACACACACACACACACACACACACACACACTACAGATCTATCACGTTTCTCTACCTCTAACTTTTCTTAGTGACCTCTTTCTCAGACTTTCACACCGCACTTTGGTGTGTGTCTCTCCCTGTTTGATCTCTAACTATGTCCAGTCTCTCTCTCTCTCTCTCTCTCTCTCTGTCTCGCTCTCCCTCCCTCCCGTCTGTCTGTCTGTCTGTCTGTCTCTCAGCTATCAGTAACACCGTCTGCTGGGCGATACCGTCCTGATCTGTGCCTTAACCTAATGAAGTACACGGCTCGATCAAGCACTCTTTGTATTATTCATTACTATTCATCACCAAACACACACACACACACACAGCCACACACAGACACACAGACATGCACACAGGCACCAGTGTACCATCTGACAGTCCCTCGTTAATATTTCATAAGTCAGTCCACTGGATAGAGAATCCAAACCGAGTCAGAACTCTTTTGTCCTCTTTCACATTTTTCCTCCCCACAGGTGGACCAGACTTCCTCATCTTCCTCCTTAGACTCAAATTGGATCATGGAAAAATTAATTCTCAAAAAGTTTGGGTGTGTCGTTTTGGACCTGTGAAGCCCTCTCCTCTTGTCTTTCTGTCCGAGCTGAACGCTGCTTTTACGGGGACGTGGTATTAATCAGGCTATATAGGACACGATGTGTACTGCTTCACTCTGTGACAAGCTGTGATGAACGAGTGTGTTATGTAGAGCACTGCCTTCAGAGATGTTTGCATTTGATTAAAGTCTAACTGGGTTATATTTGGAGTGCCGGTCATTAACATAGTGGTGTCAAAGGATGTGCAGCTGCAGATGTTCACACAGTCAGACATGTGGCTTTACACTGTCAGTGATTTGCATGGTTTTCCTCCCATTCGACACGGGGCAGATTCTGGCACGACACCTGAATTTATTCATTCATGTTCTGCAGAAAAAGACTGGAATATTTAGTTAGTGCAGCTGTGAGTATGGTGACAGCATGCAGGGTATTTGTTCTGAAAGCAGCGACTATTTGCTTCTCAGAGCAGAGGGACTAATTATTTCTCATACAGCAAAAACACATAAGTCATAAAATAGACTCTTCAGGACAGGAAGCAACGATGCACATTAAGCATAAAGAACCCAGCATTGAGTTAAACAGCTATCGAGAGTATCAGGAGGGTTCTAATTTTAGCCGGTCCTTAAATCTTTCTAATGGTGGATTTAGACAACAGCCACGAGGATTAGACCAATGACCACAAGAGGGTTGAACGGAGAGCGGAATAAAGACTCTGAGACAAAAGTTTAGGATTTAAAAACCTGTTATGTGGTCCAGGGAAAAACTTTCCTTCAGATCTAGCGACTCAGAGACATGATGACATAGTTTGAACATAAGATAACACACAAATCAGAGATGGCTGCAGCTAAAGAAAACCTCAGTATTTGAAACCTTGGCACTACTTTTAATACCTTTTGGTCTGAATTACTGGTAGGTAAAAGTTTGGGAATTTGCTTAAGAAAAGTGCTTCAGCTGGTGACATAATCCTCGGGGGAAAATGCACCTAAACAAAGTATGTCAACTAAGGGTGTTTTCACATTTGGCACGATTGTTTCTTACCATGCCAGAGTACGATTTCTCCCCCCTCTCCTCTCCCCCCCTGGTCTGCGTTCACATTATTAACATCGTTCCATGCCATAGTACACTTGTGTATGAACACAGTCCGATACAGCAGCCAAAAAGCAGAAAGAGGGAAAAGTAACCATGGCAACCCCTCGCAGACTGAGTCCGTCCTGCTAACTGTGGATGTTTTTGTTATTTCTGAGACGCCAACAACGACCACCTTCCTACTTCCACATCTACCGTGCAGCTCAGAGGATGAAACGGGCCGTGCTGCGCGGATACAAAGGTTTTTGAAGCGACAGGAGACGTTTAGAATTACGTCATATAGCGGTCCACTTCCTTGTTTGAGCCCGGTTCACATCTCCTGCAGACTGTACTCGAGAACACTTGAAATGTGCCCGAGACCACCTCTTCATGCGGACTCGGGCACGGTACCCGAGTACAGCACGAGTATGGTATGTTTGTGTTCACACTGATCAAATGAACCAGACTTTAGGGTCGAGCGTACTGTTTCTGTGTTTGTGTTTCTGGGCGTTACATAAAAACAGTGTTACATCCAGAGCAACATTTAAATCATTAGAATCATACAATGACACAAAAACAAAGAATCCCATCGAGGCAGAAGCTGAACATCGACTCCTGTCTGCTGTGGGGTCAAAATACATTTTTTAAAATGTGTTGGTTGTTTCTTGTGGCTTGAGGAGAGTGATGTAACAGCTGGAGAAAGAGGAGATCCAGTGATATATGTTTTCAGATGGACACAAAGTGCATTACCTCATCTTTCTCAACAGATATACAAGTCATATATCCACCGGTCAAAAGACAGAGCAACTAAAGTCAGACCATTGCAGCAGACGAAGAAGGAAAAAAAAGAGAAGCTACAATCATAGGCAATCCAGGCAGCCACTTTCAAATTGGTTTTGTGTTAAAAACAAACCTCTCCAGCATTACCTTCTGATAAATTGGGACATCATCGTAATTACTGACTCATAAAGTCTCATTATGCTCAATCTGGAACAGCGAGCAGTACAAATAATGAGAAACTTATTTACTTGTCTCGTCACTTTCCGTCGTCCTAAATTAAGAAACTTGAGCGAAGGAAATTGGTTTGAATGGAAATGTGATTAGTTTGTGCTTAGAGGAGGAGAAATGACAAAGTAATATGAAGCACAAACACTGGAGAACTAATATAAACACGATTACGCATTAATCTTCTACTTTTAATTACAACTTGATATTGTTAATTCCTAAAACAGTCGTCAATGGTTTTCAAAGCTTCAGAGTTTAATACTTTTAGTTTTACTATTTTGCTGTAAAAATGGGAGTAAATAAATGTTCCTTTAAATGGTTAAATTACTAACAATCATTGGTTAGATAAATAGGTGTTTGTGGTACCTTAGCAAAGTTCCACAGGGGTCTATTCTCGGTCCTCTAACATTCTTGATAAATAATCTCTTTGCTGCCACAACACATTTTAATATAGGCCCTGTGCAGATTATATTTTCTCATCTGGTTGTTTCAAATCATCTCAATGAATCAAATCAACATTTTAAATGTGGTAACTCTTATTTACTGCAAAAGTAACTGTTTGATAGTATGCACTTGGCCTTTAAGGTTGCTCATGGTTACGGTTGGCAGAGAGAAGTGATGTATGACTGTTGTTGTTGTTCAGTCTGAGCATGTCATGCTCTGCTAAGAGATGGACAGCAGACGTTGACCCCTATACTTCCTCAGTTTAGTACATTTCTTCGTTGGAGAATATAGCCTTCAGTGTTTTTCCCCAGGACCGTTATTGATCGAACAAGCCACCAAGATGATCTGACCAACCTCCTCATTCACAGTAGTGTAGTACTACGTTAAAAAAGGTACTTATATTAATACATGACCCATCTCTCTCTCTCTCCACCTGAACGACTCTTGATTGGTGCAACAAAGGAGGGAAATGTATTGCCTACTTGATTTAAAGATGTTTGTAGTTTAAGTATATTTTCTTCAAGAAACATCTCTGAACATTATAATCCGGCATTTTGAGTTCCTAATCTATTTTCTCCAATGTCAAATTGATGTGTGAACTTTTATTCTGTGCATGGTTATTTACTTTAATTCAAAATTTCTCCTTAATGATCAATATCTTTCTGTCTAAGATCGAGTAAATTATTATTTTGTCTTCTGTGTGAGGAAAAATAAAACACCATGAGGCGCTGTCCTTTTTTCTACCCATTCATCTCGCTGTGCCACAACACTGGTTTGAAACAACCCCCCCGCCTCGCTCCGTGACACCTTCTATGATGTAAACACAGAGTAATTTCGTCTGGCAGGTACGCCACCTTTCCCCACTCCCTCCAGCTCACATCCTCAATCCCCCTCCCACCGCGCAGGCTGACGGACCGAGCGCTGGTGGGAACGGGATCCTCTGTGATCACAGCGACCGGAGCTACCTGAGGACACTGTTGGGTAACCATGACGACCAGGAGGAGAAGAGGGGAGGGGAGGGGGCTTCCTGGGGGTCTTGGGCGAGAGTGCAATGTCTGAGATTTGAAGTGAAAGGAGCTGGTGAGGGTGTCAGGTGTGCTGCTGCTCAGTGCGGCAGTTCTTGCTGCAGCCAACACACCCTGCAGTGAAATCTTATACACTGGTATTTTATTCCCAACAGTACAGTGATCTTCTTATTGATGTCCTTATTGAGAGTGTATTGGTTTTAACAACTGCTTCTGCATCTTTCAAGACTGCCTAAACTGGTTACACCCTCAACAACAAAACCTCAAAGAAGGTTTTTTTTTTTCTCAGACAGCATTCACTTCGTCTCCAGATGTCTAAAAGAGTAAAATAACAAAAGACACATTTTTACACATGAGCACATTCTGACCGACTTGTCAGAGCCTTGTAGCCTGAATCCTATTAAACAGGATATGTTATCCTTCCATCACGTTCAGTGTTTCCACAACATTGGATGTGTCTCCAGTCCCCCCGACGGGACATCCAGCAGACATCATCAGATGTTCAAACCGCCTTGTGCTTTTCTTTTTGTTCTGTCGTTTGTTATTTGAGATTGTTGCATCCTCTCTAGACGGCACCTTTGAACCAACTTTATTCTACATCCTCACCTCTTTGTTTGTGTTTAATTTGACCAGGCTTGCACAAACTGTTCACTCTTCGCCCTAAATAAGGAACGTTTTGAAGGCGGCTGACTCTGCATTCTTTTGAAGATTCTAAGGTTTCATTTCTGTGTTCATGCAGACTTTAGCATGTATATAACAATACTTATTATTTACAGTGTACTGCACAGACACAGACTTTGTAAAGTCTTCTACAGATATCCAAATTCCTGTCCTGGTTTGGTCTTATCAGCCTCACTCTGTCCTTCCTCCCCCTAATTAATGAAGCACCTTTACGTGACCTTTTTCAGAGAATGAATAATTACTGCAGCTGCTGATCTTGTTGTCTATGCTACTTGCTGATGTGCAGTTAAATCTAGCCTGTTGTAACGCTGCCAACATGTGCAGAGGGACATTATTATTTAATTGTGATGTTATGAGGCATCATGGAGTGCTGCTGTTCTGGTTTACACCACTACAAACATGTCCAGTGTATGTTCATTATCAGGAGTTTGAGTGTCCTCTCACATGATGCTCATCTTTAGAGAGATTGTTTTTGTTTTTTAAATGCTGTTCTTAAAGCCCTTCTCTGTGTAATTATCAGGTGTACAAAGTTTCTGAGCTATATATGGAAGATTTCTGTTTGTTTCCAAAAAAAGAGATGATCAGCAAAAAGTCCAAACACCGACTCCCACCAGTGTTTGTGCGCAACATAATAAATGGCCTCAGGAGGAGGCAGGCTGAAAGTGTGCACTGTTTCCTTTCTGTGTGATTCATACAGTCGCGTGGTGAATTAAGACACACAATAGAAACCAATGTGATGGTGAGCCAGCATGCACAACTACAGGAAACTGCAGCAGAAACTCAAAAGATCTATGAGCTTAACTTAAGGAGGGCCATGTCCAGGTCTTTGTTTAAAGGAGATCTATTCTGCTGATCCATCTTTAAATACATACTTATGATGTAACATACCTCAGATGTGATTTCCTGCTGCTCTGAACGAGACTTGCCAAGAACCAGACGTCAGGTTCTGCCGACCTATCAGAGCAAAGCATGGAGCAGAGTTGTAGGACACGCCCACCCCAGCAGCTCCTTCAAGGACACGCCCAACAGAGCCAGCCAATCAGAGGAAAGTGGGCATGTTGGGAGGCAGGGTCTTAAAGAGACAGTAGCTGAAATGAAGCGTTTCAGGCGGAGGGTGAAATGAGGGATTTTACTGACACCAGTATCAGAGAAATAAGGAGCGACACATCTCATGATGCTGCTCAACAGGAGTCCCAGAGTGACATCATTAATGCTGAAAGTGAGTTTAATAGATCTCATTTAAAGTCCATGAAGGAGTCTGACCCTCCTCTTTGACTAAGAGATTGTGACATGCAGAAAACACAAACTCCAGACTCCCAAACAAAAGCTCTGTCACAGATGATCAATGTTTTTCTATCAGTAAACATTGCAGTGTCCCGCTGCTCTCAGACAGGAACCCCACAGACCTCAGACGTGTCCAGTCTGTCTTTCAAAATGATCTTAGAGGATTTGTTTTTCTGTTGCAATTCAATTATGGCCACTGTGAGTATCTACTCTACATGTAAATCATCCTGTGAGCTTGTTCATGACAAACACAGCTGGCTGATTTAATTTTATTTCCGGGTTCTCAAAGGACAAAGTGACATTCAGTACCATTGATGTGTCTCTGGCTAAAGTCCGGTCTCCGCTGATCCACCCTGGAGACCGTTTTTCAGAGTGATCGGACCTGACAGAATAGACCCGGTAACCTGAAGAGTTCTATCTGTGTCTTGAAATGTCCCCGCAGGAGGATCTCAGGCTACACTTTCACTCAATGAGATTAAACGATCATTGATGTCCTCAGAGGCCGAGATCCCTGAGTGCATCTGAAATACACCGCGCAGTGTAATGAAGCTCAAATTGGAGTCATGCACTCTTTGTGTCGAATTAGAGACGAGTCTGATCGAGGCTTTTTGAATTAGCTGAAGTCTGGACAGGTTATGTTTGATTAAGCAGCAGTGGAGTGAGTTACAGGAGGTCAAAGTGAATGTGATGAATGTAGAACTAGCTGACTTAAGCCTGGCTCACACTGCACGATAATTGGGCCGATTTGAACTCCGATTCTTCCTTCCCGACAATCGCAGGGTCGCTCCCGACTCGAGGCTGCTCGGACCCGATTCTCTGTTCAGATTATCTTGTAGTGTGAGCGGTACAAAGATCCAATCTTAACGTCCCCGATCTGCCCGGTGATCGTCGGGGACGCCCCGATTTATTTTATTTTAAATTTATGTTTAATATTTAGAATTTAAATTCTTGACGTTTACGTCATGAAAGGTTCCGGCAGAAGTTGTGTGTGACTACAATATAATCACGAGAGTGGGACTGTAGTCATGGCGACCAGCGGCAGGACGCAACCCGGCGTTTTTTTTTTTTTTACTTTTCAGTACAGATCATCAGTGCAGAACTTTTCTGAAACTTGTATCCGTATATCTACGATTGTATCAACTTTCCTCTATCCTACAACAACTTCCACTTCCTTCTCTTTCACCAACCGTCGTCCTTTGTTTTTTTCAAATGAAACTTTATTAACAATTGTCAACGCTCCGTCCCGATTTCACTCGTACAGTATGAGCTCTCCGGCCGTGTCCGACAATCGGGTCGTACAGTGTGAGCTGACATGCCACCCCGACTTTTATACAATCGGAGGAAAAATCGCACAGTGTGAGCCAGGCAGTGAGTAAAATTACAGGTGTGTTTTTTTTTTGGGGGGGGGGGGGGGGGGTTTGATACTTTTCCTGGCACTTGATGTGGTTTGACAGCTCCACTGAGATGGTTCAGAAGAAGAAGAAGTAGAGTGAAGTACTGCTGCTGTTACATAACTTTATGGAGGTCACTCATGTGCAGAACTTTCGGTTTGTTGGCGCTGAATCAAGGCCGAACGTCCTCGACTCTCGCAGACAGACTTCCCAATTAATTCCTCCTTCTCGCCTGGGGAGAGCCAGACTCCTCTGAGCCCCAGATCTGCTCCTGAATTCATTTCAGATCTTAGCCGGGCGCTTGCTGGGCTGATGGAAGGGTGGGGCGGGGGCACAGGGGGGCACAGGGGGGTGTGAGTGGAGAGGGAGGTGTGATGTTGTCGGCTCGGGCTGTCTGCTCGCTGATAAAACTCCAGCAGCCTGTCGTCCTGCAGAGGCCGCGGCAATTAGGCTGCGACACGGAGTGTGGACCCGGGCCCGCCATGAATTCGGTCTCGTCAATTTGCAGTGATGTTTGGATCATTGCACACAGCGCAGGTCACGTATCACAGGCGGCCAATTAGAGAGCACGGAGAGGAAAAGTAGTGTGGAGAGATAACAGGCTCGGCCGGGGATTTTTGTTTAGTATGCAGACTTATTAAGCTCATTAAAGAACATTTTAGCCAAATCGTCCTTCTGCTTTGGCACATCACTTTACGGAATCTTTAAAGGCATCGCTTTAGAAAAAGAACTCTGATTTAAGTCCTTGATTCTCCTTCGACTGCTTTAGAGAAGGAAGGAAGAATACGATGACTAAATGATATGATGTTTTATAACTCACGCTGTCAAACCAGTCGGTCTTACATCACAATTAATTACTTGTTTATTTGCATGCTTGATGTGCATTTCAAATGTTTTTGTTATGCTCTTATTTTGTATTTTGTTCTGTCTTATGCTGAGTTTGCTTTACTTCCTTTTTAATTGAAAGAAGAACCTCCAGTAGATCGAAAGTTGTGACTTTGACTTAAGCACAGAAAAAGGAGCTTGTTATGGATTGAAAAGTTAATGAAAATAGTTCAAGAAGGGGATAGTAAACAAGTGAATATGTTTCATGTCACTGTGTTTGATTTTGATGAAAAATTGGAGGAATAATTCTCAGCACTACTGCAGTGCTATGTTTGGTGTTCCAGACTGGAGCATTATGGGTCAACATGAGGTGACATGTTGGATTCTGAGTGTCTCACTAGGTGTGTTGCTGAAGAAGATGAATTGCTTTTTGTTTTCCTGTAGTCCTGATCCCCCCCTGCTGTGTCTCTGACTGCTTCGCTGCCCCTCGTTCTTCACAGTTTTCATTTGTTTTCTCTCCGTCTCCCTCGTCTCGTCTCTGTCCCTGGGTACGACTCACCGGGTGTAACAGAGCCTCCCATAGCGACGGGGTTTCAGTAATGACAGCGGTGTGACGGGGGCTGGGATATGTTCTGTTCGCAGTGTGATTGCTCGGCTTTTATTTGTCATTATTGGTAACAGCGGGAGGCCGGTCTCAGAGGAGGACCATTAGCTCTCTGGATAATACACGATGTCATCAATCACAGCCAGAGTCCCCGCTGATTCTGTCTGAGTCCACAGCAGCTGACAAGGAAGTATCACACATGAGAAACGGCCGGAAGCACGCTGATATATATATCTATAATATGATATATTGGAGCGGCAGTAGCTCAGTCTGTATGGACTTGGGTTGGGAATCGGAGGGTGGCCGGTTCAAGTCCGGAAGTTGGTCTGCAGTGCAAGCGTCCCTCCTATGCTCTACCTGAAGCCGTTGTGATTTGCACGCCAAGCATCCATGTTGTGTTAATAGCAACAAGAACTTGCGGCCATGTGAACGCCCAGATGTGTGTTGGTCTTAAAATGAGGGGCACAGGTGGTGCAGAAATGGACTGCGCCTTAGACCGCCTAAAACCCTGGTCTGAAGTCTGTGGTTCACAACGCACTTCCACTGAGCTTGTTACACACACACACACACACACACACACACACACACACACACACACACACACAAACACACACACACACACACACAAGGATGCACAACAGCGCTCCTTCTCTTAGTTTAATATCGAGTATTTAATGGGACAGACGGCTGGGAGTTGGCGAGCTTCCACCACCCCCCGTTGCTTTTCAGCACTAGAGATAAACGTGTCATTGAATACACAAGAATAGTAAATAACAACATAATCATCAAATCAAGAGTATGAAACAGGCTGACAGCAAAGGGGGGGAAAAGGGAGGATTAAAAGTAAGAGGAGGGGAAGGTTTGAACACATCAGGTGAAGCTCAGCACTTCCAGATCTCTCCGTGCTGTGAAGAACACATCACACACGTTTGTTATGTAAGAGGAGGAACAAAGAGTGGAAGCAGCCGATTCTTCACAGTGCCAAACACAGAATCTACTTTTCCCGTTCGATTTGCATCAAAAAACTGAAGGAGAAAGAACGGATTCTGTGCCTGAGCTCGGCGTCTGTTCGTCCCGTTCAGCATTTCCCCCCTGCTGTGTAATGCATGAGGAGAGAACAAATTACCCCTGACCTTTAAGAGGACTTGTGAAGCATCCCGGTTGGCTCTTAAATTCTCTGCAGGGAAGCTGCTGCAGCCTCTTTTTCATGGACTTTTCTCCGCTGTTGCTTTCTCCTTCTTTTCTTTTTTCTCATACTGCAGTATAGAAGAAGCTCAGGAGTAACCCTGCCTCTATCCTCTGAGACGCTCCCACAGATTGTGGCTTCACAAACATCCCCGCAGCCATCCCTGCAGTCACAAAACAGAAACACACAGCAGCTTCCAAAGCATGTGGCAGCTCCCTCCCATGAGGCGGTTTACTGTTAGAAGCAGGTGCCATGTGTTTGCCATCCGTCATAATATTATACAACCCTTCCTCCTCATCTGCCTCTGACAGAATTTATTCCTCATTTAAGGATTTCTTAAATGCTCGAGAAGCTTGTCTTGGAGGCTGAGCAATCTGTCTGGGGTAGGACGGGGCTGCAGCGTGCCACCTGTCAACAGAGCCGCCGTCAGCAGTCAGATCGCTGACTTACAGAGTCTCTCTGCCTCGCAGCCAGCACACACACACAACCTCCCTGTCTATTTACTAACTTCTCTCTGGCGTCAATGTGAAACCTGGCTGTGTGGACGGACAACTGCTGCCAAGAGAGAAGCAATACAGCGAGCCAAATCGAACCAAATTTAGTTGAAAAAATACGCGCTCAGCAGCAGGAGGAGAGTCAGAGATGAGAGTCTTCCTGATCATATTACAGAGTGTAGGCCTGCTTTACTCCCCGCTGGGAGGACTCACATTTATTAAAAAAAATATTTTTCTGCCTCACAGGTCAGCAGATTGATAGAAAATTGCAGGTCACTATGATAAATCACATTACAGCCTGACTGCTGATAGAGAAGTCTTTCTGTCGAGAGGCTGCACTAAAGAAAAGACACAGAGGAAAGCTTTCAGGACCACCGGGGTCTGGAGCCAAACTCCACCAGCAGCCCTTCAAAGAAAGGTTAAACCCTCCTCCAAAAACTACAGGGTGCAGGAGTGGACTGCGACAATGATGTAAAGGTAGAAATAAACAAGTTCCCGTCTCTGCACACGCCCAGCCTGAGCTTCTTTCTGTGACTCCAGCTGAACTCAAACCTCCCCATCGTGGCCTCTCTACTCTGCATTCTGCATCAGTTTCCCTTTGATAATTGAAAAAAGAGATTACCCAATATCGGGTGCCAAGGACTTCTGTATCTGTTGCCATGGTAGCCAAACAGGTATTAATATCGTTTGATTTTTTACTAGAATTGTATCAAGGTTTTAAAATTCTGCCATCGTGTCAAACCTTCCTAGATCCAAATGGAGGGGAGGGGTCTCCTCAGACGGGCTGCATTAATGAAAGAGGTCTCAGTCCACCCTTAATCCAAATTTCAACTTCATTTCTCTTATTAAGAATCCTTTCTTCTCATTTAGCACGGATGATGTCACAGCGAGCAACTCGCTTGGAGTCATTTTGAGAAAAAAAAAAAAAACTCCCAGATCTGTGCTTACATGAAACCCTCAGCTTTAAATTAAATCACTAATTCTGTCTGGAATCACACTAATCTCATCTTTCATGAATGATCATTTTTGTATTTTACCGAACAGACAGGTGTGAGTATTCAGGATGTTTCTGTCACTATACGGCAGCTAACCTTAACCTTCAAGCTTCCTTTGAATAAATCAAATCAAACCAATCCTGTCCTGGATGTGAGAGCTGATCTCTGACACCCAGGGAACAATAAAAAACAGACCTGAGCGCCCTGAAGTGATTCCTGTGAAGACAAAAGGAAACGTGAGAGAGAGAGAGAGAGCGAGAGAGAGAGAGAGAGAGAGAGAGAGAGAGAGAGACCTATCGCCCCGTCTCCACATCCGTCTAAAACTCAGACAGTGAGGTCAGACAGTCAGCGAGACACTGACAAAACGTTTGAGTCACACGCTGATGGCCATGTGTGTTTATGTGTAATTGTGTGTGCAATGGAGTCAGTGTGTGTGTGTGTGTGTGTGTGTGTGTGTGTGTGTGTTCTGTTTTCGCTGGCTGCAGGGCAAAGAATCTGGAGCTGTCCACTGACTGTGGTGCTGAAATCCTTACTGCAGTCCTGCTCTACACGGTCAATGTTCAGGAAGAAGAAGAGAGAAACGGTCTGTTGATCTATGGTGTAATCCAAAACTACAAACTTCTTGGGCCTCATTCCCAACAACCAAACCCCCAACCATTAAAGATAAGACAGTGGATAGAGTCCGGAACAGGGGGAGAGAGAGAGAGAGAGAGAGAGAGAGAGAGAGAGAGAGAGAGAGAGAGAGAGAGAGAGAGAGAGAGAGAGAGAGAGACATGCAGGAAAGGAGCCACAGGTTCAGATTCAGACTCGGGCCGCTTACTTTGAGGATCTTTAGACATAATCACTGTTAAATGAACTTTTGAATAATTCTAAGGGGGAACTGTGACCTTTGACCTGAGAGGAGATTCACACCGGTCACTCAGTGATTGGACGACCTCAGGGCGTTTCAACGTGTGGTTGAAAACTGGTTCTGCCTGCAGAATTCATCCGTGTTAATCCTGAAATAATTTTAGCCTAAATGACAGTTTGATGAGACATTTGCATGTCGGCTTCACTTTTCAAACACTCTGCTGCTTAGCACTGCTTAGCATTCCCTCCAGAATGAAATGCTCATTCTATTATGATATGATATTTTACCACTGGTTTGTGTTATGAAAGAAGTGGTTGGATAAAAATTGTTTTCAAACGTATATAAGAAATTGCAAATGCAGTTAAACTTGACTGAGGTCATGTGTTCATAAAGCAGCTCAGTGACTTCTCCTCTCCCTCTCTGGCTCTTCATGAGAAGGCTTTGCTACGTTAAAGAGGCGCTCATAGGTTCCCTTTCCCCAGCAACGTTTTCCAGTTCCTCCTGGGGGAGTCCGAGGCGTTCCCAGGCCAGACGGGATATATAATCCCTCCAGCGAACTCTAGGTCTGAGCCCGGAAACCTTCCAGAGGAAACTCATTTGTATCCGCCATCTTATTCTTTCTGTAACTTCCCAAAACTCATCATAACCACAAGTGAGGGTTGGAAAGAAGATCACCTGGTAAATTGAGACGTTTGCCCCGTTTGGGGAGAGGGAAATCTGGGTTGACTAACTGCTTTCTGCCGACGACACCCGACCTCTGATAAGTGGAAGAAAATTAATTAATTTAGTAATTTTTGACAGGGGCACTGCCCACTCTCCTGACTCTTTAATAAAGGCATAAAAAGCCCAAAACTTTTAGTCACACTTACATGAATAACATGAATATCCACCTGAAGATCTGCAGCAGAGCAGGGTAATCATCCCAACAGGTGAAAAAAGAGTCGACATCAACACCATATATATTTTATCTGGGAGTCTCTCCTGCTGTGTCAGAGAGTCAAGGTGACGAGCTCAGACTGCTGAGCCGGGGACAAACAGACTCCTCTCCTATATACGATAACAGACAGTTAACATTTCTCTTCAGCTTCATGATAATCAGGTTTGGATCTACCCGCTTCAGACTGATGAATCGTTCAGTCGATAAGAGGAGCCGGAGCGGCTGCTGCGTGGAGACGGCTGAGACGCTGTCACCGGCTCAAATAAAGGACGGGACTCATTCTGATCGATGTGTTCAAGAACTGCTAAAAATATATATCCACATGTCACAGGTGCAGAGAAACGAGGGGGAGGAAACACACTTGCAAATAAATAAAAACTATTCATCAAACTAAAGACGATAAGGAAAATAAAAACATTCTTCCTCTTCAAGTCCAAAACCCAAACACCAAGAAAAAAAACACCAGAGCACAGAGACACATCTCCTCTGATGTCTTTTCTCTCTTTTCTTCTTTGCAATAATTTGATCAGCTGCTACTCAATATTTATCAGCTTCAACTCCAACATAGTAAGCACGGTTTCAGACTGTCGCCATGGTTACCTGTACACAAACAAGCAGAGAGTAGAGCAGAGCTAAGCAGACACTCACGGCAGCGTAGTCCACTACTGTGTAAATATGATGTCGAAGTATAAATCAGGCTGATACCTGCGTCCTCAAGATAGAAGCGTGCCAGCCTTGTGCCTGACCACACCCCATTTTAAGACAAACTCACCCCTGGGTGCTAATGGAGGTGCTAAAGTTCATTTGATATTTAATCAACCGGGGCGACTGGTGTAAAAAAAGATAACTGTGTCAGGTGGAATATAGGAAAGTGATGTTTTTGAATAATCTCCAGTCTTCTCAAGAGAAAGAGAATCTTGACCACTTTTTGAACGCCTCGTCTCAGAATTTTAAATCATTTGTAGATTTTAAATCCAGGCCGGTCAAGACCACCACTGATCAGCTACTCTTCCACGTCATCGCTGTGGTTAGAAGGAAAACGCCTCTTTCAAAAAGAACAAATAACTCTAATTTATTCATGATTAGCTTTTTATCTAAGTGAGTGACACGCCCCCTAAACACAAGATGATGATTTTACACTGATACTTATGGTGTTAGTCTTGGTCTTGGTCTTGACTCGGTCTTGGAGCGCTCTGGTATCCGGTATGTGGTCTTGACTACATCACTAGGTATATCGTAGTAAAGGAAGTCGTGTGTGACTTCAGTTTTACTTTACTGGAGACCTCACAGACAAACATCATATCAACTCGCTCTTCTGTCGTCCTCTTGTTTCTGCTCAGAGCTCTTGGCACGGCTGAAAGCATTCCCACCTCGCTCCACATCGAGTCGTATCAGGTTACATCATCAATGCATCCAGTTTCTTTGATTTTGAATTTCAAAAGGGGGAGAATTTTTGGTGTTTGTGGGGAAGAAGTGATGTTCAGCAAACCCAGTTCCTGCAGAACATCCAACAGAGATCTTTCTGCAGCGTGGACGATTATCCGGCTCACAAAACGCTGATGGGTCACTTTAGCATGAATGAAAAATGTAGAGAACGAGTGACCGCAGTTGCTTTAGTATTCTCTCTGCAGTTTGTCTGCATGTAATAACAAGAAATGAGCAGATTTAGACGATTCTGCCTCAGCTCGCTGTTTTTTTCTTTCTTTCTTCTTCTCAGGATGCTTCTTTTTTTATCAGCTGTTAGCGCTGCGTTCACTGGGGAGGCAGTGACGAGTACGCTGCTGTGTGTGTGTGTGTGTGTGTGTGTGTGTGTGTGTGTGTGTGTGTGTGCATTTGTGTGTGTGTGTTTGCATTTCACAAATCCTGTACTAAAGTTAGCTTCTCTGCTCGATTCCAACCCCTAAAGTGTGATAAGTCACAGCCATGACAACACGCGCTGCCGTCTCCTGACCCCGCCTTCTTTAATACTTCCATTGTTCCCAATATCCTGACATTAGTTTCCATCAATCTACAGCTCAATTCTCCTCCGTCTGCTGTGAAATTCATCCAGTAATTTCTCCATTAATGCATTAATTCTCTCTCTTATCCTCTCATCCGTCCATTATTAGAATTCCTCTCTGCTCATTCAATCTTCACGGACTAACCTTTATCCCCCCCTCCCCCACCCCCCCCCCCAGCTCTGTTCCTCCCGTCATCTCATCAGAGCGCTTTAGTCTGATCTAATATCAAAGCTCTCATATCATATCAAATAATGCTTTATGGTCAGGAGGAACATTAGCGATCACTCTCTCTGCAGCTGTGCTCATCCCCTCCCCTCCCTGCTTCATCCACGACCCCCCCCCCCTCTCCCCCCCCCCCCCCCCCAGAGCCTGATGGAAGGCGAGAGGCGTCTCCTCTCTGAAATGTGTTCAGCAATAATTCAACAGTTTGCAGGCGCAGCTCTGCGGGATGTCGATGTCTCCTTTCTTAAGAAATCGCTCATTAAGTGGTGATCGACTCGTGTTAGAGACACACTGGTCAAACAAGCTTTTCCCTCACACACACACACACCCCTCAGTGCACACAATCACTCAGAACACAAACACAAACACAAACACACGGAAACATTTTCAGTTTTAATGAGCGCTGATGAGATAAAAACCCACAATGCAATTAGTTACCTCAATGAAAACGAGTCCTGACTAGAGCAATTATAGCAGGGTTTTGTGGAAGATAATTTTGTTCTCGTGTTAAAACTTGCAAAGCTGTGCTCATCAGGAGTTTCAAGCCGCTCTATGGAGCGTTTTAGCTTCTTTCACATCATTGTTTCGGTTTAGTCTCACAGCTCTCTTGAAGATGGAGCAGGTGACTGTTTTCAATTCAATTAGGTCGCTTCCCATGTACGAAGGCTATAGTCCTCCTAGCAGGCGGCCCCGGGTTCAAGTCTGACCTGTGGCTCCTTTCCCGCATGTCAGTCTGCACTCTCTCTCTCTTTCGTCCCAATCTCCAACTCTGTCCAATGTCCTCTCTAATCATCAACAAAAATGATACACCAGCTACCTGTCCAGCACCGTGCAGAAAACAGAAAACAGACAGAGATGCAAGAGAAAATCTAAAAGAGTTAAGAAGACAGGTATCGTTCTCATGAGGAGGTAGAGACCACAAACGGAGCTTAAAGACAGTAAATATTCAATTTGTGTCTTCAGGTGGACAAAAACATGACTCCTGATAGATGTCAACGTTTGATGATGTGTAAATAAGCAACAGCTTGTTAATATGATGGCTGCCACAACCAAGCAGCAAAACAATGCAAAGTGAAAGAAACTGCAGTTCCTCAAGTGTCCACTTGAAGGCTGGCTGCAAAAGACACAGAAGTCCTATACACACCCCATGATAAAGTGTCAAATTTCACAGCAGACGTTAACATGAAAGAATGGTACAAAGATGATTTGGGTCTTATAAGTTCATTTCTTTATCAGCACACACTTTACAGGGGGATGTATTTCTTTATAACACACGCGTTTTGATTTCATGAATAATACAAGTTATACATAATTAGGGGCGTGGCCAAGTTCTAGGTTTTTTTTCAGGAGGCTTAAGGCCCGCCTCAGCTCCAGCTCTTTGCCTGTTGTAAGGTCGACTGTAAGTTTAATAGTTAGCATTTCCAATATGGCGAGCGCCATCAATGAGCTTCCAAAAAACAGTCCTTTATTTTGATTTATTCCCTAAGTTCTCAATCTTTAGTTTCAAGTCTTCTTCAAAACAGCACGATGTTTAACTTTTAAGTTATGGTCCCCATTAAGAGTCACATTAGCATATAGCTAATATGTGTGATTGATAAGTCGTTTCCATGGTGATCTGCCAACCAGGACGAGAGGCAAACAGGATGGAGAGGAGACAACCAAAAAGCTGAACTTAAAAACGGTCGTCCATGACCAACGGGTGACATCACAGTCGCTACGTCCACCTCTTCTACACAGTCAACGGCAACAACATCCAAAACAGCTCGCTCACACTCACAGATTAAACCACCGGGTGTGACAGGAAGCTCTTCGTTGTGAAGCGAGCCCTGAGGAAACACAGCGTCCACAGCGTTTAATAAATAAATGATGGTTATGATGGAGCAGGAGACGAATGAACCAGAGTACGCATGGACCAAAATGCATGAATCCAGAGTTCCTCTATAAAACAAAACTCCAGCCTGATGACCGAGAAAAATCCAGATCCAACATTAACAAATAATTATCTGCACATATTCTGAATACGTAAAAACAGACACAGTGTGTGTGCTTTCCTGCACTCATTATAGTCTATCGTAGTGCCACACCTCAGCAGGAGGCTGAATGTGGCAGAGGATATTTTCTGCACAGATAAGATGTCAGACACTGAAGGGGAACAGTCCCAAAAGGAAAAGGGCGTTGAATACAGAACGCAGAGGAGAGCTCCACACCTTACATGTTGGTTTGAAGAGATGCAGCAGCAGCAGTGTGTGTGTGTGTGTGTGTGTGTGTGTGTGTGTGTGTGTGTGTGTGTGTGTGTGTGTGTGTGTGTGTGTGTGATTGTGTTCATGTGTTTTAGTCATGTAACTTCTGATGTTTGTGTAAAGAATCCTCACATGTTTGTTTTATTAAACTTTCATATTAAGACCTTTGTTTGAATTATATTTGTACCATCAGAATTAAAAACGCATTGAGCTGCTGTCCTCAGGTACCTGCAGGTCTTGTCACTCACATGTGTGAATTATATGGTGCAGTGGATGGAAATATTTGTGCGTCCTGCACACACTGAAACACTCCTTCTCTTCTTCTTCTTGCATCGTTCACTTTCTATGACATATTTCCTTCTGCTTATCAGGATGTAAGGATCACTGTCCTCTTTGAAATCAAACAAAATGCCGCTAAAAAGCAGCTTCTCTTCCTCTGGGATTCACAACATTTATATGATTTAGTCACAGCGGGGAGAACGTAGCGTTATTTGCAACCTTAGAAAAGCCTTCATGCACCCAAACAACAAAGAAAGACCCCACCTCCACCTCTCCCCATGGAGGGCGGAATAAAGTCCTGCAGGTGAGACTGAACCAACAGGTTTTTAAAAGATAATAATCATTCTTTTATTTTACTGTTAAAGCTGCAAAAAACCTGAAATTTCAAAACCAACAGGTTTGCCAATTCTGTGCCCAGGGAGGGATTAAGTCCTGGACGAAACAAGACTTCAGACCTCGAGCTCTTAAACTCTCAGCAGGTGATGTTAAAATGAACATGAATGAACATCAGCATCAATGAATGAATGAGAACATGCGTCCAATCAAAACGCTTCACACAGTCACCTCAGGTAAAAAAAACGCACACACCCCAAAAAGAACAAAAAAACAAACACCAGTTTTCTCTCATAATGCATCTTAATTATCCATCAAATCGTTTTATCTGATAATCCAACTTTTGAATCAAACACACAACCTCAGAAAAAAAATTCCTTCAGATAACGCCGCTTTAAATGGAATGAAATCATATTTCAGCAGCAGACAAAAGGCAGCATCAGAAGTAAAGAGCAGTGATAATAATAAAGGGTTACGTACTGAATCTCTGAGGCTCCAGCTCCATGCTGCTGCCGCTGAGTCGCTAAAGCAACTGACACCAAAGAGACAGAGAGCGAGGAGTAAAGCACCGCCAAGCTCTCTCTCTCTCTCCTCTCTCTCTCTCTCTCCTCCTCCTCTCTCCTCCTCTCTCTCCTCTGTCTGCGTGGATGTCTCTCGCCCGGGATGCTGCTAACCCAATTTTCCTCTTTTTCTGCCTTTTTTCATTTTCCATCTCTGCATGTTATGAGTTTTCTTCACCTCACCCCACTCTGCCTACTCTCTCTCTCTCTGTTTCACTTTCTCTCTCTCTATTTCACTCTCTCTCTCTATCTCTCTTGCAGCCTTGGTTGCCATGCACACTATATGTGTCAGGACTAACTCCTCACATGTGTTAAAAGTAGCATCATGCATGTTTCATGTAGGATAACTCTTGTCTGAGAGGTGCAATAACTGAGATGTGAATATCACTAACGATGGTGGGGATCGAGCGCTGATCCCTGACTGCAGGTTCACACAGTGAAGGGAATGTTGAAAGTGTAATCTGTGAAGGATAAGCAATCAAAAGATCACCACACTCCTCTGATTTTTATTTTAGACAACAATAAATTTGATTGACATAAAGAAGAGGAGAGATCGAAATAACTGGTTAAATTAATCTGTTTTTGGATCTGTTTCCTCTGCATGAATCCTCCGCTGCTTTCTGGTCTCTTTGACTCTAAATGATAGCTTAGCTTGTTTCCACATGCTCACTTTACTTTGCATCAAGTCGAGGATATCTGCGGTCAATCAGCTCGTACAACAATTAAAGCAATCACATCCCATCTGTGGAGGGTTAGTTACATACAGCTGGTTTTTAAATGTATTTATCGCAGTGGTAGGCTATAAATACTGAAATCAGTATCTTAAGTTTTTTTCTTTCTGATGGAAAAGGAAAGCACTGACAAATGTCTGACAAGTATTGGAAACCGTTGGTATTTGGGTGGTAGTTTCTTAAATTGACCAAAATTAGTACAATTTATGTGAATCTGATTCTGCAGCGGTGTACCGCCTGGCTCTGTGCCAGGATTCCGACCGGTTTCTCAATGAAAGGGCTTTGCTGACCGGCATTTCACGTGAGAATACACTGACCGAGTGCATCAAATTATCCAGAGGAAGAGGAACTGTCCCTTTAATTTATACCTGTAGTAAGAGTGGAGCAGTCAGCGGCTGAATCCTCAGTCGACATCTTTAATGGATTAAATCTCGTAGTGAAGCTAATCTCGGCGGCTTTATGAAACTAACAACATCCTGTTTTCTTCTGCATATACATCACCTGAACGAGGAGAAATGCTCCCAGAGCTCCGTTCTCCTGTCACATGGAGACAGATGGAGGGATGTCAGAGCGCTGAGCGATGACAAAGACTCGTCTGCTTCCCTCCGGATGCACCAACAATTATTGTGCATAATTATGGAAACAACACGTGGTTTAGAGAAACTCATTAGCAGCTTCAATTTAAAACACCCTGCCAGACACTCTTACACCACCTGAGCCTGGTCCTGTGTGCAGGTGTGTGTGTGTGTGTGTGTGTGTGTGTGTGTGTGTGTGTGTGTGTGTGTGTGTGTGTGTGTGTGTGTGTGTGTGTGTGTGTGTACTGAGACAGATGGTGGAGAAGTAGAGACAGAGTAAAAAGCCCCAGAAACATTAATTGGGAAACTTCTTAGATGTTGTAAACGTAACTGAAGGTACACACATATAAATGTTCCTCCACACACACCTGTGGTGCTGGGTATGAAACAAGACAGTTTCCATGGCAGGACGTCACACATTCAGAGACACAGAACTCAATCCAACCCCCCCCCCCCCCCCCCCTCCTCCCTCCTACCTGCATGCGTTCTTCATTTTCAGGTGGTTAATATTTCCACAAACACCTGAAGTCACCCAGAGGGAGCAGCTACATAAAGAACATCAACTAAATATTACACAACTCCAAGATGTGTTCCTGCAGCCAATCACAGCGCCGCTTTCCGCTGTAACAAACCAGCTGCAGAATCTTTTAAAGACAAAAAATTCAAAGCATTTTCCTGAATCAAATTTTGTCGCTGTGGTACTTCAGCTGCAGCTTTAAGACTGTGGAGTGAAGTCTGCAAAAAGGTGCGTTCCATTAACTTCAGAACTAGGATCTCTGAGCTGGGAATAGCGTCACACCCGAGTTAACCGCGTTCCAGTTGCGAGTTGGCAACAAGTTGGACAAGCAACATGGATGCCTGCAGGAGCACCTTTGTTTTTTTTTAGCCAATACCAGACGATAAGGACTCACTGTGTGATAGTTTGTACGTGAAAAATAACATGACATGTCCACATGTCACAGAGAGAACTTACACGATGCTCCTAAACACTTTAGTGTACAGCTTAAAGGTTACTGTTGATGCAGGGAGCAGCCATGTTGGATTTTAACTCCGGCTACTGAAGGTTCTCAGAATTTCAAAGTCAGAATTTAGACTTCAGGGCGGCGTTCCTGATGACGTATCGGACCGGCAACTGGGATTTTCCGACTTCTGAGATCAAATGGACGCACCATAACCATGCAGAAAAGAAGTGAATGTCTTCAACTTGAAGCCCCTGACAAGTTTGTGGACTATCCTGCAGCCTTCAGAAAATGTAAAATCTGTACTCAGGGGTTTTGGGTTTAATTTGAGAATCTGTTCTAGATTCACATTTTCAATTTGAGAGACACATCTTCCTGATGCTGTGTCGTGTCATGAAAGCCAATCAACGCTCAGATTTCCAGACTTCCTTGAATGCATCAGAAATGATCGATCAACCAACAAACATTTTAAAAGTGGTTTTCTATGCCTGACAAAGCTTGACTTTGTGCACATATCTGTGCCCTCTGCAGCGGCTGAGAGTTTCTCCATGCAGCACCTTTTCACTCGTTAATCCCCATCTGCCTGCTTCAAATTCTGCTGATGCCTCCAAAACGGCTTCTGTAGAGTTTATTAGCCATCTCTTGACCAAGTCTTGGCCATTTAAGATACACAGTTAAGAAACCAAACGCTGACTCTGCCAGTCCTCTGAAGGCCTGATCCAATTTAGCCTGAGCGCTCTGCAGAGCTTAAAGTGGACGGATGCAACCTGGGATTTGAACATCAGGTTGGACCGCATTTATAAAGTGAACGAATGAAAAAAAAAAGGAATCACTGATGTTGGTATATGCATGTGGTTTCAGATGAGCAGCCGTACACTCGGGCCGTCCAATCCCCCAGGTGGAAGCTAATGGAGCCGGTCCACACCCTGCACGGGTCGGTGAGGAGCCAATGAGCCTCCGCATGCTTTCAGCCAAATAACACTTCACCTCTGTGAGCATCACAGCACACTGACTGATGGATGAACACAGGGATTAATGTTGCAAAACACACACACACACACACACACACACGCACACACACACACACACACACACACACACACACACACACACACACACCAGTGAGCTGTGGAGCTGTGAGATAAACGGATTTCAGCAGCCAATAAGGAGAGGGAACAAATGTGCAGAGATGGAAACAACAGGAAGAGGAAGCTGTCGGTACTGTAGATCAGATATTCATTGATTGAGAGACAAATAGTCCCAGGGTGAAACCTGAACCGATTTAAGAGACATTTTGAAGACATGCACTTTGTTTCATCAGCAGGTTTTCATCCATATCGTGTTCCTTTAGCTTGTTCAACCCTAAAAGAATCATCATCATGATTTTTGGGGCATGGTGGTGCAGCATAAGTCTCGACACTGACCAGGCAGATAGCCAGTTACAGTTTAGGGTGACCACTGAACTCTGACCTCACATTCAGTGAGGACCCTTCCTACAAAGGTCAAAAGGCCGACATGGGTTCAACCTTTTCCTTCATCGTCCCCACAGAGGCAGGTTTGTCACAGGGTGATTGTGTGTCATCATTCATCTTTTTCACACACACACATCGACTCTGTTTTGAAATCAACAAGCAGAAAAAATGCACATAGGATGGTTGACTATTTTCTTCTCTTTTGTGTATTTTTGAGGTGATCAGGTAACTCTTCTTTCTCCGGCTTTGTTCTGACTTCCCTTTGTGTATTTTTCTAAATTATCTGTGATAACACTCGGTTAGCTGGCGCTCTGATTGAGCAGCCAGATGTAACCGGAGAGGACGAGGAGGAGGAGAGCAGGATTAAAGCATTGATTTATTCACTGGAGAGGTGAAGTGGCTCCTCTGGCAGCTGTCCAGAGGCACGCTCCTTTTCAGGCTGAAAACTCATTTTTACCTCCACTCATCAAACGCCGACAAGTTCCTCTCTAATTTGAGTCATTGTCATTCAGTTTTATTCATCCTCACTCGCTCTAAAATCTCAAGTTTCTTCTCTGTACTTTTAATTATTTTCTCTGGTTGGCCTCATGTGTTTCCGTCCTGTAGATGAGATCAAGGTGCAGGATTATTTTCACTTATTAAGCTTGTTGTTTCCCCTCAAACTTTCAGGCCTGTTTCACATAAGCTGGCTCTCTACAGTGTAACAGTAGTGTGCAGCGGCGTCTTCATGAACAGATCTGACATCGGGCCCCTCCACCACAGCCTCAGTCGAGTAGTTTTCATAAGATGGGTGTGTAAGAGAAGAATGAGTCCATCAACAGTTGCAGGCAAACTTCTGCACACTGTCCAACAGCATTGGCAACATTGCATCTGCATTTATGCATCTGAAAGTTTCAAAGTGGCAATGTTTGGATGCGGTCCGTGCAGTCCAACGCATAAATCCAAACATTGTAACTTTGCAAACCTCATATACATAAATACCAATGTTGCCAATGCTGTTGGACAGTGTGCAGAAGTTTGCCTGATCATCAAAATAAAAGAACTGATCCAATACTGGATACCATGGGACTTCTATCTTTGTTGCCGTGGTAACAAACAGGTATCGATATCATCTAACTTTCAGTAGAATCAAACCCTCCAGAGTCCAGACTGACTCTGGGGCTCGTGTCAAGGCTGAGAGACAAATTAAGCTGCCACACCATTTCCTGCTCATGTCATAAAGAGTCAATATACAACAAAAAAATAAATGATTTACAGGTTTGAACTCATGTCTTCATGCACTGCACATGAAAACAAAAAGTGAAAACAGTTTTTCTTTTAAACATCAGTCTGTGACTGTCACCATTATAAACCTCTCCCAGTATAGATTTGCAGATTTATAAATAAGAAACAGTCAACATGTTTGTGTCACCTGTTGTAAAAACTCCCCCCCCCCCTCTCCCCCCTCTCTATTTTCTCCTTAAAAGTTTAATTTTGATGGAAAACCCAGAGATACTGAAATACAGAGACACTAAACTGGAGTAACAACAATAGAAATCAGTTGTTGTCATGTGTTGTCAGAATGTACAACAAGGTGACGAGGAGAGAAAGATCTCACCTGTGCAGGATGAAGCCTGACTGCAGACAGCTGCTGGTTTCTGTTTCTTTACATCGACTGCTTCAGTTAGACTTTTGAGAGAAACACACGAGAACATCAGCTGGAGGTATTTCTGCAGAAAGCTTCATGCTAAAAGACAAATGAGATGGTATGCATGATGCCAGCGACCCTCTGAGAGACTAGCTGTGATCACACACACACACACACACACACACACACACACACACACACACACACACACACACACACACACACACACACACACACACACACACACACACACACACACACACACACACACCGCTGTTTTAGTGTCCATATTAAAACAACACATGCATAAAGCATGAGCTTATCTGGAAGAGCAGATGATGTGTAACGTGTTGCACATAAAGGAGGATGTGTGAAGTGTGTGTGTGTGTGTGTGTGTGTGTGTGTGTCAGGGTTTTACTGTTTTGTGTGGCAGCTGTAGCTAGATGCTTCCTCTTCCAGACTAAACACTGAATATGTTCAATAACTTTTATATAAAAGCATTTTGATTCAAATCCCTGCCAAAGAAACTCCAGTATTTTATTTCCCGACCTGAGGCTTCACTGAAAATGTTACATCCAATTACCTGATTGTGCCTGTTTGAAGGAGGCTACATAGACATTATGATATTCTCCATGTGATGTCATCAACACAAAGGGTGTGCGAGAAAATATTTAATCGTTTTCTATTCTGTTGCCATGGTAGAGTCAGTCGCCTCTTACTCATAAAGTCGGGGGTTCGATCCCCAGCTCCTGCAGCTACATGTCCGATGTGTCCTCGGGAAAGACTCTTAACCCCAAGTTGCTCCTGCTGCTTCGTCTGCAGTGTATGAATGTGTGTGAATGGATGAGTTAATACTGATGGACTCTTTACGCAGCAGCCTCTACCATCAGCGTGTGAATGTGTATGAATGGATGAGTTAATACTGATGGACTCTTTACGCAGCAGCCTCTACCATCAGTGTGTGAATGTGTAGGTGTGACCTGCGGTGTGAAAGCACTTTGAACAGTTAGAAGTCTAGAAAATAAATACACAAGCTCATTTATAGAGCTGTAGGCTTGACATATTTTCACTTTTTGAAGACTTGATTTTTTCCACCTCCAGCATCATCAAAGCAGAGATCCGTCTGTTTTGATCTCTTCGTTCTCCTGAGATAAATGTGTTTTTTTCTCGGTAAATGCTCTGATATGTTTCCCAGCTCGTCTCTAACTCTGTCTGTCTCTCGTGCTTCTGGGCAGGTATTTGTTTTATCCACGGCCTGTGAGCAGAGAGGAGCTGTGAGAGTTTCCGTTCACACGCTCAAAGCTTCTCCCGGCTGCTCCGCTAAATATGAGTCAGTGATTGTTGCAAGAAAGAGAAAAAAGCTGATTTGTTTTTACATTTTTGGTTTCATATTAGAAGGAATCATTCACAAATTCATCAAGAGATTGGTATCTGGTTCTCTACTGTACTTTGCTTTGAACCTGTGTTTGCAGTAAGGCAGTAAGAGACGCTCCGACTTTAATAAAAAACGGACTCCTTCCAAAGTCCTTGTGCTTATGCTTTCCCCCACTCATGCTCAATGCTGTATAACATGCTCTGTGTCATCCAATGAAAAGCGTGTTCGGAAACTTTCACAGGGAGAGAGACAAGAAGAAGATGTTCACAGTCATAAACCTTTATGAGGACATGAAATAAATGGCCCGGCCTCCAGGAGGTCTCATCTTCATTTTGCATAAAAAAAAGTTAATCTCAGAGAGCGAGAGGACACAGGTCCTGATCCTCTCTCCTGACACTCTAAATTACACACTAAAATGCGCTTTTTGACTGTGTTGATTTCAAACGCAGTGGGGAAGCCGGTGGAGGCTGGGAGTCCTCTCTGCAGTGTCCTCATTTACTCAAATCTCTGAATGAATCTGCAGCAATAAAAAAACAAAAAAACAAGAGATGAAGCATCTCTGAGACTCTGCTCTCTGCACACACTCCTTCAAATAACATCACACTGCAGCTGTGTAACCTACTCTATTGCCTTGTGTGAAGTGTGCTCTTATCCATGCACACACACACTCACACATGCACGCACACCCACTGAGAGGTTAGGAGGCTTTCCAGGGCTCTCCGTGCCTTTCACTGAGTGTGTTCTCATAAAGGCAGCTGAGGACAGACCTCTTTTTCTCTGCTCCAGTTACAGATGCTGTACATCCCCTGCAGCCGCTCTCAAACACTGCACACATCTCTCTTACTCTCTTACTCTCTCTCTCTCTCTGTCACTGTCTCTGTAGCTCCTTTTTTATATCTCATGCCTGACCCTGCTTTCCTCCCTCCCTCATCCCTCATCCCTCTCTCACTCTTGTTTATCATCTTCTTCTTCTTCTTCTTCTCGTCTGCGTCGTCGCTCTCTTTGCTTTTGAATTAGTCATTATTTCTTCATCTTAATTCTGACATCTCTTTTTCCGATTTAAGCGACTTATCAACCCTCTCAAATGGTCTGAAAAGATTATCTGAGCACTACAGAGACTTTAAAACTAGACCTCTATTATGTTGGAACAGCAGCTTCCTGCCTGAGTACATTCATACATTTATTAATGTGGGCCAGAAACACAAAGAAGCTAATAGGGAGGAATCAAATAGTCCACTAATTGTTTTAACAATGGAACAACAGCTCGCCTTGAACGGGGTTACGATCTGATCACATGCAGCAGCAGAGCATCGGATGACTTCTATTAATACCTCTACTATGTGTTATGTCACCTCCGCTCTCTGGTGTTGCAGAGCTTCACTTCACATGAGCATGAGGATCAGGGTTTGAGTGTGAAAATCTATTTACAGAACCGGTCTAAAGAAGTTCAGACACCTGGCTCGTCTTTGCTCAGACACAACTCATTATTCTTAAAGAGAGAGAATGACTTATCTCGTATTCCAGTGAAGATTCTCGTACACAGCCGGTTGTTTTTAAAATGAGTCCGTTTTTTCCGTCACTTTCAGGCCCAGACCACATGTAGGACCCAGTCCAGTTCATCTGTGAGACTGGCTGAATTTCTTGCTGCTCCATTTTGCGTTCTATTGAGTTATGAGCTAGCCTGATTAGCCCCTCCCCCCTCACACCAAAAAAAAAAGAAACGATTTCTGGAAGTGATTTTTTCAAATCTATAAAGATTTCACAAGATAATAATCTCGACTTTTACTAAAAATCACACCTGGCGGGATTTGTGTGGTGGGAATGTTGTCTGAAGCAGCAGTGACCTCTGTCGTCCAATCAGGCGTCTCTGCTCATCAGCATAGTGGGAGAGTAACTGTGTGTGTGTGTGTGTGTGTGTGTGTGTGTGTGTGTGTGTGTGTGTGTGTGTGTAAGCATGTAAAAAGTCCAGTTAGCATCGTTAGCACCAGCGCTAGTTTGGTGACACCCGCCACGGAGGAGAAACCGGCGCACAGCGTGACATCACCAAAACAAAACTCTGTTTTCAACGTCTACACAGAAACACCTTAAACTGAGTTTCTGAACATCTTCACCCTGGAAGGAGTTTCACTGAAGGACAGTTTTCAGTGACCTAAAACGAAGTTTGTGTGCGGAAGTTCAAAACGTTTTCAACCCGCCTACGTGTGGTCGAGGCCTCAGGCTGCTCCTCCCTCACCGGGGCTGAAGGACGTCTGCTGCAGATAAAGCTGCTCACATTGATTGTTCTGTCATGAAGTCGTATGCTGGTGTGATTCAAGGTGAGCTGAGGTTGCCATGGGGACATGTGACGCATCCAGAAAGCCTGTTTTTTTATTCTGAGACCGGATTCATGTCCTTTGGCTCCAAGTCGATGGTCTGTGTTTGTGTGTGTGTGTGTGTGTGTGTGTGTGTGTGTGTGTGTGTGTTCAGACCGTCCACTTAACTCCCTCTTTTATTTACCGTCAGCGGTGACGTTAATGCAAGGTGAGCCGTTGTTTGAAAAAGTCTGCGCTCCATTTGAGATTGTAATGAGCCAGGTTAAGTGAGATGAGGTTTGGGAGTAAAAGGGGGCTCAGAATTTTAATAACATGACAATCAGAACGAGGGGACGGGAGGGGGAAGAGAGGGGAGGAATACCAAACAGCTGCAGAGTTTAGAGGAGTGAAATGAGAGCAGGAGCACAAATATAAACGCACATGAGCAGATGCTGGTGGTCATATCTCATTGTCCCACTTCTACAGCTAACCTGCTCGGTTCAGTTAAAACTAACTTAAGTCCATTTGCCAAGTTAGTACGGGGAAAGCTGCCAATTAAATCCTGGTGCAGGTCAAACAACCGGACAGAGACCGCTTGAAAAGGTGGGTCTCAGTCCGCTTTTATCCAGACTCCGGTGCAGCTCGTTTGTAGCAAGAACATGAAGCGACCTCGATCAGACTTAAAGGCTTTATATGTGATGTTTCACACTTAAATATAATATAAATCAAGTATATCCTCTGAAAATAACTCTGTGAGTCATGACTGTCTACAATGGGTGTAACACCTGAGTCCCACTGTCTGTGATGTTTTCAGAGTTTTCAGAGTCCTATCTTCAGTTTGTTTACATCGCCAGGACGGCCGGCTGTCTCCTCCCCTCGCGTATAAAAGTTGTTTAATTGAGGGACTAGAGAAAAGAAGAATAACATACTGTACTCACTGCTTCACTGTGTTTCTAGATCACGCTCATTTCAGGTAAATTTACATGCAGCGTGAAGATATGAGCATAATAAAGATCGCTAGCATTAGCATGCTAACACAACAATGCAGCGCGAGTTGTTTTGGTTTCATGCTGGTGCTCAAGGGCGACATCTGCTGGATCAAAAAATCACATATAAAGCCTTTAATGTCAGGAAGTAACCACCGTGGGCCCTCTCATCATCACTGAACTTCAAAGACCACAGGTAGACCTGATGGAGCTTCAGAAACAGTTTGGGTGGATGAGCAGGTCCTGGTTCAGGAGGACTAACATGCTCCTTCTCCTGAACCGTCTTAATAAGATCCTTCAGCAACTCCAGAACATCAACATATTATTTTCAAACTGTATCTTTGCCTTCAGTGATAAATGTAAAAAAATATAAAAACTGATGAGCAGAGCCGACATCAGTCCGTGTAGTCGTCTGTCCATTTAGAGATTGTAAAGTGTCTTTGGAGCAGCCACAGCCAATCAGGAGGCAGCTGGTCTTTGTTTCCTCCAGGGATTATTCCTGCAAGAAACTCAGACTAATTAGGGAGCGTTTTCCTCGTGCATCACACCTCTTGTGAACGTTCCCGTGTGAACTCTGACCAGACTTGAGGTAATTACGCAACACTGGAACAAACTGGTTCCTGATTCAGACCAGAGCAAACGATCTATAGGTGAGAGAACGCCTTTAGATCGATTAACGAGGAGATCAATCTAATGTGACTGATGGCACAGAGCAGAGAATCCAGTTTTCTCAGTACACAGTGACTGATGCAGTTATGAGGTTGCCATGGGTGTCTTTATTAAAACTCAGCATATTAAAGCATCAGTGTCTTTCAAACGTAATAAAAAAGCAATCATGCCGTGAGTGTTTGAGATCTCAGATCCCGGCCACAGAGGACTGATCAGCGATCTCATCAGACCTGACAGCGTTTCATCTCGGACTAATCTTCATATTCAGCAACCTTTAAAAAAGTTAAAGCTTTCAGCTGGGGTTTAATATTTCAAATGAGTCTTTTTTTTTACGCCTCTAATCGACTG
>NC_083626.1:9941691-10051691 GCF_963584025.1 Labrus mixtus | reverse complement strand
ACACACACACACACACACACACACACACACACACACACACGCAGCTCTTTGATTGACAGCCCTCCATCCTCTCAGGGACTCAGCAGATGGTTTCTAATTGCTCCTGAGCTCAGCATCGGTCTGCAGCTGAGACTAAATCGGAGGTTTGAGCTTCAGGTAAACACAGAGACTGTTTTCCTGCAGACTTCAAACACCTGCAGCCTCCCAGCATGCACCATTCACACACACACACACACACACACACACACACACACACACACACACACACACACACACACACACACACACTAACACACACACAGATTAACATGGGCCTTTTTCTGAATGGATTTTCTCTGGTTCGGCAGTGGAGATGTGAATACTGAGGTCTGCTGCTGGAGGGTTTTTAAAGCTTTCTGAGCCATCCAAAATGATACGTAAATTATTTATCTTAGAGAGAAAGGGAACAAACACTTTTTAGGTTTCTCAGATCCGCCTTGAAATCTTGCACAAAGTACCTGTAGACATGTGAAGCAATGGAAACATTAACCCCTCGTAAAATAAGCTCTCTTCATGATTTTATGACCACAGCCGTAAAACACAACGACCTGCTTAGTCATGGTCCTTTTTTAATCATAAATCAGCTCTTCCCTGTAGGATTCACCTTGCCACTTCCTCTTATTGCTCCAAAGACACTCTGTCAGTAACAGATCCAGTAAACCTGATGCGTACCTGAAGAAGAGGGTGAGCCAGACGGCCTCCTTCATGTGGAAAATGAATGCACAAATACTTCATAATTTGGCTTTAGACATCCACTTTGGGTGTGATGTGCAAAGGCTTCAAAGCGTTGCAGACAGACAAAGGGCTCATCCCCGTGATAAAGGCTGAGCGTGTGAGATTCTGATGCATCATGAGGAGCCGAGCGTCTGCAGAGCTGCTTCCTCTGAGCTGCTTCCTCTGAGCTGACCTCCACTGTTCAGAAGAGCCGAGTCCACCCTCCGGAGACGTACAGTAAGAAAAAAACAAGTGTCACTCCTCTGTGGCTGAGCTGTCGAGTTAGCTCGCAGTGACACACACACACACACACACACACACAGAAAACTGCACACCTGACTTTTCCCAACGCGCCTCTTCTTCCAGAGAAGGGCAAAGAGCGAGGTGAGCATTTTGACAGATATTCATTCAGTCGTTTCTAAACTTTAGGGTGACACATCCAATCAAAACTCAATATAAGTGGTGGCTGCAATGCATTCTGGTTAACGAGGAGGACAACCAGGAAGTGGCTTACTTCATTTATAGTTAAAATATTCAGTCAGGCATTTCTTAGAAAACATTCAATCAATGTTTGATTCACTGGTCTGCATCCTCCTCATCAATACCTATTTGAGCTAATTGTGTTTCACATTACAAGGAAACAAATAACTGACCTGATTATTGACGAGACATCGACTTTGAGCACTGGATTCAGTCTGAGCTGAGTGCTCCTCCATCCATCTGTGGCGACGACAATTAACTAAAACACATTATCTGTGCCGAACATCTGCAGTGAACAGCATCAAACGTCCACACTGAACGGGACCAATCAAATCCCTCCCTGCAGGAAAGCCATCTGTTCTCTCCCAGCTTTATGTTTCAGCCCTCACTTCCTCGACACCCTTTGCATCAGAGGGGCGAGTCTGCAGGAATAAATGCAGATCAAAACAGAGCACCTAATTTATCAATTTGTAAACAGCATGAATATCGGACAACTACACTGCCTCCAATTCACTCAAATTTAAGAGATCTCGTACGAGCTTAATACGGTTAAATATTCTCATCATTTACATTTTTGCTGAAGGCACAGACATGATCTCTCTCTCTCTCTCTCTCTGCGTGTTGAAGCTAAAAATCTGAGCCCACAAACACTTTGAAAGACTTTTTGTTCAAAGACGAGGATGCGGATTAAAAGAAAACAAAGTGGACCAGGAACTGAGGAGGGGTGTGATTCTTCATCTAGGAAAACCTTGATCAACAAGGCAGGGACTTAGTTTACAATTTGGTAAGATATGACACAATATTATGGGATGGGATAAGAAAGGATATGACGGGATGGAAAACGATGCAATGAGAAACGATGTGATGGGACAGGATATGATAGTATAGAATACAATCAGAGCCGGCCGTTCCTATACGAGAATTAAGCGGCTGCTTAGGGCCCCGCCACCACAATGGGGCCCCCAAATTTGACTGTGTCTGACTGTCTGTGACCTGACATTACTTACTTCTGACTAACCTGGCAACCTTTCAAATGTTGGTAATGTAATGCTCAATAGTATATGGTGTGATAGGATGCAATGGGGTATGATAGTATACCCATGAGTTCATGTTTTGCATGATACACATCAATGATTAGAGAAAGATAAGAACGCCATGAGACTATAACACAACCTCTTCAGACTCAACAAACATCCTGACTAATACTATGCTGCTTAGTATATAGGGGCAGGCGGCGAGGACTTCCTGTAGATATATTTTAACCAAGCATGAAGTTTTTAGCATCATTTCAACAATGTTGTGTAAAATGATCCATCAGTGTTTATCTGTAAAGCTCCAAATCATGACCTCTAAAGCCCTCAGTTTCAAGACACATGTTGCAAGACGCGAAAACATGTGCTCATACAGAGTCTGATTAAAGTGAAACCTCATTCAACTGCAGTAAATATATATAATATTATTTAATATATATTACAGAAAAGATGAGCAAGAACCATGCATGATTAAGCACACGTCGCAGATAATAAAAACATGACTGCAGAAAACATTTCACAGCCACGCTGCATCCAGTTTGCTCAAAATAGGAAGCCAATCTCAAAAGAAAATCTGCAGAATATTCTGTTCCGCTTTGTTTTATCATTTACATTGTTTCCAGCAGACCTCGGAGATCTCCGGGTGCCATGCATTAAAGAACCAGCTCGTGTTAACAGCTCCACCAGGTTGAACTCTGCTAACAACAGCTCCTATTATCCCTGAGTGTGGGCCGAAGAAGCTGCATGTTTATCTGTTTACCTCCAGCTACTGATGAGCCATTAGTTGTCTCCCAGAGCCATAAAGTCATGTGCTAAAGATCAGATGCACACAAAGTACCCATTAGGAAAAAAGCCCTGCCAACAACCACACTCTGCAGCTTTCCATCTGTGTGAGATGCACCAAAAACTCTCTGCTGCGTAATGACATTTGTGTGTCCTTTTCAGCCATGCAGACAAATCAAGCCGAGCCTCTCCAGCAGCTCCGTCTGACTCTGCAGAGAAATAAATAATAAAAAAATCAATGTGTTCAGAAACAGACGCCGCTGCTCACCCCTCGACCTTTGAATAGTTTCATTATTTCAACAGCAATGCGGCAGGAAAACATTCCTATGCTTGATGAAGCTGCAGTGCAGAATTCTGCTCGGAGACAAATATTCTCAGTCAGAGAGGATTTTGCAGATTTGTCCAGAAACCTTTTTTCTTCACAAAACACCAAATCTGATACCTGCAGACGAGTGGATTCCAAACATCCCCTGTGGTGAAAAAAGGAATATAATACTCTTAAAGAAGCACAGATTCTCTCGACCTCTCTCTCTACTCTCTCTTAGCACCGCACTGTTGTTGTTATTTTCATATTTAAATGGTTACATTTTTGAGTTTTGGTTACGGTAACGGACGGTGCATGGACTTGAAAAAAGGAAACCAAAGTTGAGTTCGCTGTCAATGTTGTGTACTTGTGTTTGGAACAAACTTTAAAATAGTTGCAACTTTACACACAATTTAAGACAACAACGATCTGCATGCCAAGGAAAATGGAAAAAGTGGACTGACTTCAAAACCCATCACAAAGTCTGAAGAGAATGGACTATTTAAAAAGAAGGCTAAACTGACTATTGTTAACCGACACCAAAGTTTGTATACTGTGTTTATTCTGATGTATCCTCATCAAGAGAAGCAGTAATAAAAATAAATAGTTGTGTGGTTTGTTGTGTACTTTTGTATGTGTTTTATAAATGGTGTCTCCAGCTCATCTCCATTCTTAAACACAATCAGCTGTTTCTGCAGCGTGCATTCTCCAGCTTATGACCTCCACATCGTCTCTACACATCACCTCCGTCAGAGACTCCAGACAGTGAGGCCGCATTAGAAGGTTTATCATCATAGAAACATCATGAAGTCTGTCTCAGTTGAATCATCTGGACAGCCGAGCATTCAAGCAGTCTGCGCTCATTGAAATGAAGCCGTCGAAAAAAACGCCTTCTTGCTACCAGTAGTCCAACAATATGCAAGAAAGATGAGACCTGACAGGTTCACACTCACAGCACGTCATCAGCATTCATTAAAGAAACAAGCAATCATCACCGCACAGAGGTGACTCAGAGGTCACAGGCGAATCACTTACCGACATTGATGACATTGGCAGACAGGAAGTGGCTGCAGGGAAGGCTGGCGGTGCTGACGAACGAGTCTCCATCTGACGTCACCGTAGCCCTCGACCTGAGCGACGGGTTGGGGGAGTCGGTCACCATCGCCATCCTGGCTGCGATAGATTCCATGAGTGCCAATGGACGACGATGGACAAGTCGGGGCAATCCCACGCCGTCTCCTGACCCGACAACAAGACGAGTCTTTATATCCGCTCTTCTGGAAGCTTCGATAAAATCCAGCCAATAAAAAATACTCTAGAAATCTGTCATTGTCAGAAAATATTCCATAAAAGTTGTGAGGAAAGACGTAGAAGTAAACTCAGGATGCAGCCGAAGAGGTTCCTCAGACTGCGGATCAGATGTTGGGAAAAAGTGAAACGAGACTCTGGCGGTCTGGATCCAACGGAAGGACAGCGTCAGACCAATCCTCAGTCAAAAAAAGTAGAATTCTCCACTTTTTCACCTTTTCCTGAGCACAAAATGTCACAGGGATAAAAAAGGTTTAATAAAAGACCCCGGGGAGTATTTCTGAAAGTTGCTTGTTAAGCTCCTGAGGGATATTTAGTCTTTCCGTTGTGAGGAGCCGATTATGATGAAGGCCATCATTCAAAAACTCTTCTGGTCCTCCTGATGCAAACCATCGTTCAGTCCCCTGTGACAGTCGAGAGAGAGACAGAGTGTGAGGAGACACACGTTAGAAATATCACATGGATGTGAGGAAAGAAAAAGGATGTGACACTATTTAGCACTGTCATCACTGTTTTTGCAAACTTACATCTCTTACCTCCAGCAAGTATTTTTACATTCAGTTGACAAGCCTGAATAAATGTTATATTTAATTTTTCATTTTTTTTAAACCAGTAAGAATGTTAAGTTAAATCCTTGATGTATAAATCTCTTTCTATTCTTATTTTTTATATTTTAAGTGCTTATTTATGTATCTATTCTTATATTGTTTTATTTGCTTTGATAAGCTGCTGCTGTAACACCACAATTTACCAGTACGGATCAATAAAGTAATTCTGTTCTATTCTATATGACCAGATACATTCACACTGACTTTTTACAGAACAGGAAGCCCAGCAGGTTTAAGCAACTTCAACGTTCAAATCATCAGATTCTAACATTTGTGTTCCCGGAGCGGCTCGTATCTGGACATGTTCAGGGGTAGAGCATGTGTCTTGTTTCAGATTTAATAGGGCTGATTGTGGCGAGTGTGCACCTTATAATATCTGACTCCACTTTAAGTTTTAGGGGTCAGGGGTCGCCAAGGGTCACACCTCCTCGTGCCCTTTGGGCTCACTCAAACTTCACTTAACCTCACAAATCTGCTAAATCTGTTCATGACAGAACAGGTCTCACAGTTTAAAGGATTCAGACGGACGTGCAAACTGACTCAAAACTGTAGAGCAAGGTGGGAAAGAGACGCACACAAGACAAAGTGTAAGTAAAGGTTTACAGTTGGAAGAAAGTAGAAAAGCTTTTAAGGGATTTTAAGCGACTGATTGGACCACACCTCACACACACACACTTCACCTCTCCTACCTGAGCTTCTTTTGTTTACTCACCTTTTGGCCTGCTGCCAAACATTACTCTCACACACACACACACACACACACACACACACACACACACACAGAGTTAGATAAACATGCAGTAACCTCTCACTGTTAATGAATCCTTTAAACTCAGCTTTTAGGTTTGTATCTCTACTGAATATGTGTCATCTGCTGCCTTACTGACGACTAAACATTGTGTGTGTGTGTGTGTGTGTGTGTGTGTGTGTGTGTGTGTGTGTGTGTGTGTGTGTTTGTCTGTAAGGGAAGGCAGTCAGGGTTAGGTCTGCACATTGCACTGGTTAGAGAACGTGTTTGGATCCGTTTTTGAAGTCTGGCGGTCAGATTGCCAGAGTTGCACGTCTAGGCACGTTTCAGTAACCACCCCATACACACACACACACACATACACACACACACACACATACACACACACACACACACACACACACTCAACCTGGACACAGGAAAAGGTGTGTGTGTTCGGGGGAATGCTGTGTGTTTTACTATCGCTGGAATGTTAAGTGGTAATTCCACAGCCAACATGCTGTCGGATGTTTTTCACCCACTCACCGATTCATTTCTGGCACCGAGAAGTCGAAATACTAAACTCAGATGAATCTCCATGAGAGGAGAGATTTAATTTATATACTGTAAATGTTTGTAATAGAAGATGTTGCAGGGAAAATCAATAAACCAAAGTCTCTCAAAAATACACAAGAGGACTTTTTTTTTTATTGTTTGCATGGTAACAAAAAAACATCTGCTTCACTAAAGGGCAGCAAACAAAAATCTTTGAGAACTGTTTTTGTATTGTGATGTGTTCTTCTGTAGAGCGTACCGTTTGGCACCAACATTTGCATCAAACAGTGAGTGATTGCAGGAATTAGAGACAATTAATCAGTTATGGAGAAAGTTAAATAAAAAAATATCTCCAAAACCAAAACAGACCGATTCCTCACATCTTGTCAAGTAGTAATTATTTCAAACAGTATGAACAATGTCCCCTCACCAGTAATTCCTGGTTCACATAATTTTTCTCTTAAAACGGTTAACTGTCACTCTCCTGTCATCCAGTAGACCTTTTTCAAAGCCTTTACAAGTTGGTGACTGTCTGGATTTTACTGTTTTGGTTGACTCGGGACGTTTCTGCTCCTAGTGGTTATATGTATATTGCATCTCGAGTCTACACTTAGTGTTAAAGGGGACATATTCTGATAAATCCACTTCTACAGTGTTTTTGAACATATATCTGGGTAACCTGAGTGTCTACTGACCCACAACATGTGAAATAAACCCATCCAGTCCTTTGTTTGTGGTCTGCATAAGTCTTACAACACAGAGAAAAATGCTCCGTTTCAAATGTGCTCTCATTGTGATGTCACAGTGGGATAAAAAAATCCCCTCCCCTCCCCTGGTATCTCCACCCATGGACTTCACCCCCAGCCTAGAACAAAACTTTTGAGCAGGTCGGCCATTTTTATTCTCTCTACAGAGGAGTGATGTCTACTGGGAAAACTCAGGGGGGGGGGGTCATTGCATTTAAAGAGACACACACACCAAAACAGAGCGTTCTGAGAGAGCTGGTTTATACAGGGTCACAAACCTCCTCTGGTGCTTGATTCATGTTATATTTTGACCAAAGCAAAGCACAGATGTTTCATTTAGACCACAGGGGACTGTTTGAAAAGGTGGAGGAGGGGGATAATATGTCCTCTTTTTAAAGCATTGTGCATTAGACGTACATCATTCACATGAACTGTTGCTCACAGCTCCTCGTGTTGAGTAAGACCATCAAGAAGAGTAATGACTGTAAAGTGGAACAAAAGAGTTCCTGCGGGCGGTGACATTAACCTGCAGGTCGACACCCTTTTTCTAACAAAGTGGAGCAAGTCAGAGACAAGCCGGTGCAGGTCACGCACTTAACCTCTGTTTCACAACAGCCAGCGTGAGTGAAGTCAGCAAGAGAGCGAGAGCTACCACATCAGCTCAAGTGAGTGAAACACCAGAAATATACAGCACAGCCCAAGGACAATAGACGTGACATTCTGTAGAGCGGCGGCTGTCATGACTACAATCTGCACGCCACATTGACAGCCTGAATAATGCTGAGTGTGTTTCAGCTTGTGGTTTGGACCGCCGGCTGTTGTTGTGACTAACATGTTACAAACTGTGGAGCTGCCTGCTCGCCGAAGATGAATGAGAGAGAGAGAGAGAGAGAGGGAGCAAGAGAGAGAGAGAGAGAGAGAGAGGGGGAGAGAGGGAGAGAGAGAGAGAGGGAGAGAGAGGGAGAGAGGGAGCGAGAGAGAGAGAGAGAGGGAGCAAGAGTTTCCAGAGAACTTCCCCTGAAATTCTTCTGATCTTCTTGTTCACACATGAACTTCACAGTGGGAGAATATCGCTGTCTGACGGGAGGGGGGACGAGCATCTACTGAGGCAAGACATGACGTAAAAAGAACAACACAGAAGTAGCGGACGAGGTAACAGAGTCCTCTACACTACGCTATAATGAGAATATGTGTGTTTGTATCAATGCTACATGTAGTTAAAGAGAATCTCAATGTGAACTAAAGAGTGGAGAAGAACATACTGGAGAACAGGAAACATGCAGCAGCAGGTTGATTAGAGCACGGAGATGGTAGAGGTGGCGTGCAGACAGTCTATGGTCATGCAGTGATCACAGGGAATAAAGGTCACCACCCCCTCCCACTGGCTCCAGGTGAATTCTCCTGATTATATCCTGCTGCGTTCTCACATCAGCTCACTCTGACTTTCTGCAGAAGAAATACGAGGAGGCTGGAGGAGAAACTCCGGGGAGTAACTCCAGCTCAGATTAAAGGCAAAACATCACAGGGAGGTAAAGACTGAATAGAGCTACTGTAACCTTGAACTTCTCTTCAGAAGTGAGGCGCTGAGATTTTCCTGTGTCTGTAAAAATCTAATGTTATGAATCAGTGCAGCTCAGTGATTGGCCGAATATCAAGTGTTTTGATATTTACAGCAATGTTCATCACCAAACTCATATTTCTTGCAGAAACATGATATACTGGTTTTATATTTCACACACAGAGGCGCCTTTTGTTTCAGTGAATATTTGCTCCTGTTGAATAAATTCATGTTCGCCCACACAGACCACCAACACCAGCAGCACCAGCACTAACACACTCTCCCTGGAGGCTGCAGACTTTTCAGGCTCTCAGGTCTTTATCCCAGGTGAGGTGCTGGGTTTCGATGCTGTTAAATCCCCCGTGACTGAGCTGAAAGAGGCTGAAAACCAACACCCTGCTGAAAAAACAAGCCTCCACAAAAGCATAGAGAACCGCCTTTTCCCATCAAACCACACTCACGTTCACAGCAGCCAGACTCGGGTGATACAGTCGGCCAGCGGCAGGTCACATAGTGTCTGTATGTTTACAACACGGGAGAGTCAGGAAACCGCACAAACACACAGTTTCTGCAGTCAAGGTGAGAAGACCAAACAGGAAGGAGAGTGTGGAAATAAGTCCTCAGAATGTGTGCCAACCCTGCTCTCAAAAACAGGAGGTGAGGAAGTTTTCTGACTGAGACGAGAGAAGCAAGAAGTGTGACAGACGAAACACAAACAGCCTCAATCTCTTCACACACAACAAATTTTTCCATTTGCAACACATCACTGAGCGCTGTGGCAGAACTGATGCTGCTTTAAATGTCATGTGTGACAAACTTTGACAGAGCAGACAGTGTCAGGAGCCGGGAGAGTAAAAAGTGATATCAACATCTTCTGCCTACCACATCTCTGTCCTTTAAAGGCTTTATATGTGATGTTTCACACTTAAATGTAATAGAAATCAAGTATATCCTCTGAAAATAACTCTGTGAGTCATGACTGTCTACAATGGGTGTAACACCCGAGTCCCACTGTCTGTGATGTTTTCAGAGTTTTCAGAGTCCTATGTTCAGTTTGTTTACATCGCCAGGACGGCCGGCTGACTCCTCCCCTCGTGTATAAAAGTTGTTTAATTGAGGGACTAGAGAAAAGAAGAATAACATACTGTACTCACTGCTTAACTGTGTTTCTAGATCACACTCATTTCAGGTAAATTTACATGCAGTGTGAAGATACGAGCATAATAAAGATCGCTAGCATTAGCATGCTAACACAACAATGCACCGCGAGTTGTTTTGGTTTCATGCTGGTGCTCAAGGGCGACATCTACTGGATCAAAAAATCACATATAAAGCCTTTAAACAGAGTTCTTCCAAAAACACACATGCTCTGAACATTTCTCACACACCAACACGAGGAGTGAGATCACGTTTATACTCATTGGATAATCCAATGCATCCCTCCATTTTCTTCCGCTTATCAGAGGTCGGGTCAGGGTGGCAGGAGGCGACACAAGTCCACCCAGACTTCCCTCCCTTCAGCTGCATTTGCCGCCCCCTTCTGATTCTGAGGCGTTCCCAGGCCAGACGGGATATGTAATCCTTTCAGGGAACTCTGGATCAACCCCGGGGTCTCCTCCCAGTTGGGCGTGCCCAGAAAACCTCCAAAGGCAGGCATCCAGGAGGATCCTAATCAGATTCCTGAACCACCTCAACTGGCTCCTGAGAATCTACTCCGAGCTCCTCCTGAATGTCCGAGCTCCTCCCCCTCTCTCTCAGGCTGAGCCCAGACACCCTCCAGAGGAAACTCATTTTGGCCGCTTGTTTGGTCACTACCCAGAGCTCATGACCACAGGTGAGGGTTGGAATGAAAATCGACCGGTAAATTTAGAGCTTTGCTTTCAGGCTCAGCTTCCTCTTCACCCCAGCGGTTCGGTACAATCGCCCCAATGCTGTCGACACTAAGCCAATCTGTCTGTCAATCTCACGGTCCATCCTACCCTGACTTGTGAAAAAGACCCTGAGATACATGAACTCCTCCACTTGGGGAAAAGACTCATCAACTGGAGTTTTCCAGCAGAGAACCACGGCCTCGGACTTCTGACTCGGATAATACTTTAATAAAGCTACAACCTTGACAACAAAGATGATTTTCCTGGGTACTTTGAAACTGAACTTTTATAATAATTTAGCAAAGCTGGCCTCGTTCTTGTAGGTCAAAGCAAAAACAGAATGTTTGTCCAAAGACCCGAGGCTTTCCTCCACAAACAGACATTTGACAGTCAAACAGAAACTTTTTCTCACGGCTCATTTCCAAGTCAGATAATCTCCTTTCCGTTGGTCAACCAGACGGTCCACAGCAGTCGGCATGTGGGTATAACGTATCCAAAAAAGGTCAAAGTGACTCACAACCACATGAAGAAGATTCAAAGCAGAACATTATTTTGGTTAAAAAAAAAAGGAATAAACTTTGACTCTGAAAAGGTCAGGAAGCGTTCTGACTGAACGTGGGACGGGACGCGGGGACGGCGCGTCTTTGTTTTGTTTTTATAGGTTAAAGAGAATCTCTGCATGACTTATCCACAGACAGAACCGAGCGTGTGGTCTCTTTGTCTCAGGATGTAAATGTGATTCTGTCCTGTTCCAACCTGCCGTCACTTTCATCCACATGAGCTGCAGCGCTAATTACACACTTCAAACACGTTAATTACTATTCCCACCGCGCCGCGTTACAGCTGTGATTGATTTCCTAAATGTAATGACTGCTGGGAGGTACCAGCATTACACATTACACATGCTGCCACTTGTCAGTCTACAAATGAGCTGGAGGAATAATCCTTCATTAAGGTGCATTAATGAATCAGACGATTTAAGTTAATGACACTCTCAACATAGCAGGAGACGCCCACACTGAAACTCAGAACGATTTTCAACCACAAAAGACAATTGATTGAAAAGAAAAGTTCGATATTTTAAGGGAATAATTTCTATCTTAGTATGGAGCTGTAGTCGGGATGTGATTAGCCTAGCTTAGCACAAAGACTGGAAGACAGTCTGTCTCTTCACCTTTGAAGCTCTGAGTATATTTACTTTTAACTATGCAAACGTGTGGCATCAGTCTTGCGTATCCTGCGTTGGTTTGGAGCGTTGGTTGTGCACGCCCTCAGAAATTAAAGAGGACATATTATCCCCCTTCTCCACCTTTTCAAACAGTCCCCTGTGGTCTAAATGAAACATCTGTGCTTTGCTTTGGTCAAAATATAACATGAATCAAGCACCAGAGGAGGTTTGTGACCCTGTATAAACCAGCTCTCTCAGAACGCTCCATTTTGGTGTGTGTGTCTCTTTAAATGCAATGACCCCCCCCCCCCCCCCCCCCCCCCCCTCCTGAGTTTTCCCCGTAGACATCACTCCTCTGTAGAGAGAATAAAAATGGCGGACCTGCACAAAAGTTTTGTTCTAGGCTCGGGGTGGAGTCCATGGGTGGAGATATCAGGGGAGGGGATTTATTTTTACCAGAATCCCACTGTGACATCACAAGGAGAGCACATTTGAAACGTAGCATTTTTCTCTGTGTTGTAAGACTTATGCAGACCACAAACAAAGGACTAGATGGGTTCATATGTAGACGCAATATGCATATATAACCACTAGGAGCAGAAATGTCCCAAGTCAACCAAAACAGTAAAATCCAGTCAGAGGACAGGGTCTCTGCAGACAGTCACCAACTTGAAAAGGCTTTGAAAAAGGTCTACTGGATGACAGGAGAGTGACTGTTAACCGTTCTGTTGAGGCGAGACAAATGACACCTCTCTGGTCACATTACTTCAGGAAACAAGTGACCTTTCTGTGAATCCATGCACACTGCAACACTGACAACACCTGTGGGGGTTTGCACGGCCTGAACATACAACTTTCTGCATGTAAAGGTTAAAAGTTATGTTGTAATCATTTCTTCCTGTTCTCTTGTTTAACTTGTAGAAGCGGTGAGATTGAATGTGCCGTGCAGATATTTGTTAAACAAGTCTTGATCAAATGTTTTTTTTTTTTTACGAACCCAAATGTAAATCCGTCCTGTTTGATATTCATTGGAATGAAATAGGGCACTGAGCTGTGTTCAATCCAGGAGGAACATGCAAATGAAGCGAGACACACTTCTTGATGAAATGTACTCTTTGAATAAGTTCATAAATAAAAGGAATGAGGTCTCAAACACAGCCGGAGAAAAGGCTTAGCAGAGAAACACTGTTTGAAATGTTCCACACGGTGTATCTTTTTTCTCATTGTCTGAACCTTTGATCACCACAAATTTACGGTGAATGTTTCGACTTCTACTTCTGCAACCACAGAGCTCAGAGAAGGTTTCAATTAAAGGAGATCTATTAAACTCACTGTCACAGTTAATGATGTCACTCTGGGACTCCTGTTGAGCAGTGTTGTGAGATGTGTCGCTCCTTATTTATCTGATACTGGTGTCAGTAAAATCCCTCATTTCAGCCTCTGCCTGAAACGCTTCATTTCAGCTACTGTCTCTTTAAGACCCCGCCTCCCCTCGTGCCCACTCTCCTCTGATTGGCCAGCTCTGTTTGCAGTGACAGGGAAATTTTAGTGAGCTTCCAGGGTGGGCGTGTCCTACAACTCTGCTCCATGCTTTGCTCTGATTGGACGGCAGGTTCTGGATCAAGTCTCATTAAGTTCTCATAACGCCTCGTTCAGAGCAGCAGGAAACCACATCCGGGGATTACGCTAACAACTCTGTGTCTAGAGTTAAAAAAATCTTTGCTAAGAGTTTAGTATGGACGTTAGAGTTGTAGTCCAGACCAGACTAACCGAGACTAAGACATACCTGAGACCAGACCAAGACATTTAGGGGTCGAGACCGAGACCAAGACTAAGGCCATAAATATCTCTGAAAAACTATCATCTTGTGTTTAGGGGGTGTGTCACTCACTCAGACCGTAATACCTGGAAGGTTGCGACCGTAAACGGGGGATAAAAATCAAACAATCTAATCACAGTATATATAGCCTGTCAGTGGTGGTCTTGATTTAAAATCTGGAGTTCGTCCAGTTCCAGACCGAGACAAGACCGAGCAAAAATGCTTTCGGTTCCAAGACGAGGCTGAGACCTTCAAAAAGTGGTCTCGAGACTCCAAGACTCCAAGACCCACTTCAAGTGCTACAACACTAGTGGACGTCCAACATCGTAGCATGATATGTATTTAAATATGGATCAGCAGAACAGATCTCCTTTAAGTCTTTTATTTTGTCATAACTTGCAGTGTGGTGCTTTTCTTCACAATGCTGAGTCATGTTTAGTGCGTACAGTCTTATCAGCTCCAAACAAAGCCCTGTTTGTTTCACATTATGGCCTCATAAAAAAGTCATATGTTACAACAGCTTCAAACAGTGTGTGTGGAGAATGTTACAGGGCTGCTGTCATGTTGGAGACTTCCTACAGGACACGCCACGGGCTACAGAAGATTTACTGTGAGTACACAAGCTGTCTGTTCTGAGTGATGTATGACTTCACCGTCCCAGGTGAGGGAGGACTTTTACTGTAGATGGAACATAGATGAGTCAAGATGTATGAGGTAATGGACTTCTTTAACTCGCTGTCTGTGTCTGTGTCAGCTCTCAAAATGAAACATTGATGGCCTCAGTTTGATTTAAGTTAAGGGTGACGTCAAAAGAAGCCGTCTCATTTAAACTTGGAACAGCTACCTCATGAACCCCCAAAGAAACCTCCAAAAAGACACACAGAAATGTTGCACCAGAAGGAGCAGTTAAAGGAGTCAACGTTTCCCAGACATCAATGGAACTCCAGCATCCAGGACAGCCAACATACAGGTGTGTGTGTGTGTGTGTGTGTGTGTGAGAGAGAGAGTGTGTAACCCAGACATAACCTGTGTGTGACTCTGCAGCTGAAACAGATGTTGTCTGAGGTGATTACAGAAATAACTCGCTGTGTGTGTGGACTCAGCAGGTGTCACCTCCGTTCCTCTGCTTCCTTCCAAGTCATGTGTGTGTGTCAGTGTGTGTTTGCATGCTTAAGTGTGTGTGTGTGTGTGTGTTAGGTCCTTTAAGGATGTCCCTTGACAAACAATCTGCCACCCACGCACACTCTGCAGCAGCTCCTGTAATGCTCTATTGTTATTCTGAACTCATGCTCTCAGTTTAACCTCAATAACACAGGTACAGTGTTTTTAATCAGGATACATGTTTAGTAACAGATTCATGATAAAGATATCGACCTTGTTTTAATGAGATCTTGTCTGACGGTGACGCCAGCCTCTGATATCGTACTGCTCAAATGAGACAAAATACTACAATTCAAAAAATATTCAATATTGGGAATACGATATGTACTGCGATAAATTAACAAAAAATAAAAAGAGCATATTTGCTATGAAGCAACTTTCTTTGTCTATCTGTTGTTCTTCATTCACCTCCAACACCAGGGGGTCTCTCAACTGGTAGGTCGAGGGTTCGATCCCCAGCTCCTGCAGCAACATGTCCGATGTGTCCTTGGGTAAGACACTTAACCCCAAGTTGCTCCCACTGCTTTGTCGGCGGTGTATGAATATGTATGAATGGGATTAGTTACTTCTTTTTTTTTATTAAGTATTTACATGTACAAAGAACATGAGATCATCATGGGTGTTACAGGTAAAATCAAAGTATTCTTTTACACATACATCATGGTATAATGTCATACTATTCAAGGTGCATACACAATCCATTTTTCCCAGTGTTCAATGCATTTCTCCAACTGAAGTCTTAAAACAAAAGTAAGTCTCTCCATACAGTAAATTTCTTGAATGATCCCGCGCCACTGGTCCAGTGTTGGAGGGTCTGGTTGCAACCATTTCCTAGTTATAGCTTTCCTACTACTTGCCAAGAGTATCTTCAATAAGTATTTATCCTTCTGTAGGACTGTTTCCGGTATTTTACCGAGATATAAAGTAACAAAAGAGAAATCTAAATCCACCCCAATTATTTTATTGATCTCGGTAGCCACCTCTCTCCAGAATGACTGGATTTTCGGACAGGCCCAAAAAACATGAAAGTGATTAGCCACAGAGGTTCCACATTGTCTCCAACAGAAGCCTCGGCTCTGTATGCCTGTTTGCATTGCTGTTATCTTAGGAGTTATAAAAAATCTCACTACATTCTTCCAACCGAACTCTCTCAGTGATCTTGAGTTTGCAGTGGTCGCTTGTGTCTCACATATTTCCATCCAGATCTCTTCTGATATTTGTATTTTTGACTCCTTCTCCCATTTTTGTTTAATGGATAACGTAGAATGATTTTTAGAGGCTTGTATACTTCCGTATATTCTAAATAACAATAACAAAAGGACGTGATACCTCTCCTAACCCACTGTTTGAAGCCGCCGTCCAATCTAGCAGGTTCAAATTCTGGATCATATGCAACCCAATTCAAGACCCCAGCCTGTTTCTCTATTCATAACTTCCTCAAAACCTTAAACCATAGCTTAAGAGTGAATAAAGTCCATCGATTCAAGCTGTTATAATGTCTTTCAGCTTGGCTTTTATTTCCTAGTATAGATTGTATTGGAATTTTTATCTGTGTACTTTCCAAGCTTTTCCATTTGGATTCATAATTTGGAGCGCACCAGTATACTAAGGGTTTCAATTGTGCAGCATAATAATAATCCTGTAAGCATGGTAAAGCTCTTCCTCCCTTCTCTTTTTTCAGCTGCAGTGTCTTGAACTGAACCCTAGGTCTTCTACTGTTCCAAACGAACCTTGAGACCCAGGCATTCCACTCATCAAATAGTTTTTGGGGTACCTCTTGAGGCAATGACTGGAAGAGATATAGAAGCCGTGGCAACACATTCATTTTAATTAATTCATATCTAGTGGGAGGAGGGTCCATCTAGAAATGTCAGATTTGATCTCTATATTAATGAGGCCGTAGTTGTTTTCAAAAAGTTGTGACATATCTTTAGTAAGGTTTATTCCTAAATATTTTATTTTGGGCGAGTCCCATTTGAGATTATATTTCCCTTTTGTATCTGGATGGGGAGTATAATTAAATGTGAGGGTTTGCGTTTTTTGAATATTTAGCTTGTATCCAGAATATGAATTATATTTATTTAGCAGGGACATCACTTTAGGGATGCTTGAGTCTGGGCTTGTAATAAAAAGCAGAACATCATCTGCAAACATACAAGTCTTATGTTCTTCTCCTCTAATCATAATCCCCTTTATCTCAGAGTCCTCTCTAATTGCTTCAGCCAAAGGTTCAATAAATAACGCGAATAGGGTCGGACTCAGGGGACAGCCCTGGCGTGTCCCTCTTTCCAAATGAATAGTTTGCGACAGGTGTCCATTGACCCTGATCCTGGCTGTTATGTATAACGCTCTAATACATTTAATAAAACCGTCTTTGAAGCCAAATCTTGCAAGTACCCTGTATAGGTATTCCCAACCCACCGAGTCAAATGCCTTTTCAGCGTCTAGGCTGACCAACATTGCACTGATGTTTTCTGATGTAATATGACTCACCACTTGTAGTGTTCTGCTTAAATTATCCTGTGTCTGTCTATTTAATACAAAGCCTGTTTGATCTAAATCTACCAGCTCCGGGACAATGAATTCCAGTCTCTTAGACAGGATTGAAGCAAATAATTTATAGTCTACATTCAAGACTGATATTGGTCTGTATGAGCTGCATTCCTTTATATCTTTTCCTTCTTTCGGGATGATAGAGATAACTGCTTCCTTCCATGATTGGGGGGCTTCCCCTGTTCTCAGTGTATGATTAAAACAGTTAAGCAGAACAGGTGTTATTTGAAGTTTAAATGTTTTATACCACTCGGACGGATATCCATCTGAACCCGGAGCCTTATTAGCTTTCAATCTTGAAATGGCTTTATTCAATTCTTCTGCTGTTATCTCAGCCATAATTTATTTATTTTGTTGTTCTCCTATAGATGGTAGGTCTAGTGAACTTAGAAAAGACTCTATTGTTGTAATATCTGCCATGGCCGGTTGGGTATATAGGTCTTTATAATATAGTTCAAAAGCACGTTGAATATCCTCTGATTCACTGCAAAACTTTTGTGTCTTGGGATTCCTGATCTTATAAATCGTATTCTTTCCCCGTTGTTTTCGTATCCTCCAGGAAAGTAGTTTCATCGCCCTAGGCCCCGTCGGGATTAGTTACTTCTGATGGTCTCACTATTGGCACCCACTGCCATCAGTGTGTGAATGGGTAGGTCTGACATGCCCATTCACACCCATTCCTCCCAAATGGTAAATGGACTTGGGCTTGTACAGCCCTTTTCTAGTCTTCTGACTCATTCAAACCTTTATTTAAGCCTCGGAAATCATTGAGGTTTCCCTCATTTACAATGATGTCGAGATACAGATTTAAAAAAAAAAGGCACAAATAAAACAATAAAGACAGGTCAGGATAATTCTCATTACAAACAATTACACACTGTGGTAAAGTGGTTTGAGATCATTGTCTTCATCTGCCCAAGAGAAACAAGAGTGTCAATCTTGAGAGGGTGTTGTAAATTGTTCCACATTTTTGGAGCTTAGAAGCTAAAAGCAGATTTTCCAAGTTCAGAGTAAACCCCGCGGGACTTGGAGCAATGGATAGTCAGTAGAACGAGTGTGGTAGGGGCCGATGGTCCAGTTCAGAAGAGATGTTATATAAGATGGTATACGTCCAATAACGGATTTATAAATAAAGACATACATGTGATTATCACTCAGAGCACTGTAGTTTGCAACATGTCCCTCCTAAATCGAGAATAAATCACATTTTTCTTCACCACCAGTTTATCTGAAGGTATCAAATGGCTACTTTTAGCTTCATCCGACCCTGCTTCCCTCCAACAAGTAAAATGTACACGAGCTGAATGAGAAAGCATTGCTTGACATAAACCTAACCCTAATTCAAATGCTATACATGCAAGTGATTTCCAGAAATGCCACAAGGAAAAAAAAGTGCATCATACAAATCATATCATTTGCAGATTAAAGCGGAGGTGATGAAAACTGGGTGAATTTAAAAAGTGAAGAGATGAAATATGAAGTGATTTGCTTCCTCCCTCGAGGGCCCTTTTCTGACATTATCAAATATTTGTGTGTGTTATGATGAATGAAAACTATTATAAAATCATTAACTGTGGTTCCATTGTCACCAATTTGACCTCAAACTAATCAAATCACTGAATTATTTATCAGGTTTATTTTTTTAATTCACATGCATTCCTCACCTCTGCTTTCCTCATCTAATCATTGTTCCTTCCATCCTTCATACATATGATGCAGGTGACAGATTAAAGTAGAATCCATGCTAACAGGTAACTCTCACCTGGACTGACTGGTTTATTACCTGAGCGTTAAGGAAGACATTCACTGGATGTTGTCTGATCAGCGCTCGGAACTTTTCAGCACAACTAAAAGTCTCGTTTGAACACGTTGAACTCAGCAGCTGCAGTCACTAAAGCGTCGCAATCAGACCTCTGAATCTTCTCTGGTCTGACGCCTTCGAATCAAACAAGCCAACACAGACTGCAGTTTGATGTTTAACACCTTAAACCTGCAGGTAGACGAACCAACAGCCAGTCGTGTGTGTGTGTGTGTGTGTGTGTGTGTGTGTGTGTGTGTGTGTGTGTGTGTGTGTGTGTGTGTGTGTGTGTGTGTGTGTGTGTGTGTGTGTGTGTGTGTCTTACCTGTTGAATCCCAGCCTCTCCCGTCTGCTTGTTAGTGGTTTAGTCCAAACAGCAGAGTGCCTCCCTCACCATCCACCTTCCATCTGCAACAAGTAAAAAGTAGATCCTGAGTTTAAGGAGGAGGAAAAGAAAAGAACCCCCGCCCCCCCGGCTCCTCCCCTCGACGGGTGCAAAGTTCAACTTCCTGGTGTGCAGGACGGAGCGGCACGCTGTCCAAGGGTTGATGTGAGTGCTGAGGAAAGTAAAAGGACAGGAGTGGGCTTATAATGGGATGTTCTCTGCAGCGGTTATTGTACACCTCGCTGGCTCAGGGAGCAGCACTGAGGAGACAAAGAAACTGGTTCTGCAACTTCACCAGATCAGAGCAGAGCAGTAGGAGCTTTCAATGAGTCAATGAATGAATGCACTTAACCCACTCACACAGACAAGGAGCTGCCGTGTAGCAACATGTACATGCAGCAGGGGAACATCAGGGCTGCTGTGTGGAGACATTGTTGCAGCCATTACGACAAGGAAGTAGTGGAGGTGTAGATGAAGGGTGTGAACCTGGGAAGGGAGTCAAATAAAAACTAATAGACTGTGAGATGATTTAATATGATTCACTTACAATCAGATGTAAATAACAAATGCAGCCAGCAGAATTTCTGTGTGAAATTTCATGTTTGTTAATAAAAAAAAAAGCAAACAGAGTTTAATGAAGCAGAAAACCGATGAATGAAATGTGAAAACAGCAACTACTACATGGAGTGGAACGTGTGAATGATCCAGATCCAGAACAACATCTCTGAGGTGAGGAGTCAAAATGTAAGAATGATTAAGGGCTGAGGCAACTTTTAAACTCAGTACTTTACAAAACAAGAACAAAAAGACAACGGTGTCTTCTATTACTGAAATAAAATGATCTTAAAAGTTGTATTTCTACAAAAAAAAAAAAAAAAAAGAACAGTCTTCTGATTTGAATACAAAAAGCTCCAAAACTAAGTAAAAAAACTGAGCAGTAGCTCAGTCTGTAGGGACTTGGGTTGGGAACCGGAGGATCACCGGCTCAAGTCCCGGTGTGAACCAAATATGAAAGTTGATCTGGTAGCTGGAGAGGTGCCAGATCACTTCCTGAGCACTGCCGAGGTGCCCCTGAGCAAGGCACCAAACCCCCTACCCACCACCAGCTCAGGAGCGCCTGCTGGCGGGGAAGCTTCATCACTCTGACATCTCTCCATTAGTGCATGTCCATAGGATCCTGTTTGTGCGTGTGTATATTTCAGCCTGTGTGTGTTGCATGACTTACAGAGTGTAAAAACAGAATTTCCCCTTGCAGGATCAATAAAGTAAATCTTAATCTTAAATTATTGAGGCGCACAGTGGCACAGTGGTTGGTGGGCAGCCCAGGTTCAGGTCTGACCTGTGGCTCATATCCCGCATGTCATTCCTCACTCTCTCTCTATCCACTGTCCTGTCTCCATAAAGGCTCACAAAATAAGGCCCAAAAAGCTGTTATTAATTTCATGATGTATTAATTCAAACTTTACTGTGCTGTATTGTTTATATTTTAATAGATTCAATATATTTGTAGGTGTAAACAATGTGAATCTTCTTCCTCTTGTTTTTATTTCTATTAGTAATACTTTAATTGCTCTTGTCTTTCGAGGTCTTGTAACATTTTAATTTCCCAATAGGGAACTAATAAAGATTAATTTTATTATAAACACAAGGTCCATATCATCATAAAACACAAAATATATATAATTAAAGTGAAAGACAAAAATATCACAACAGGGAATAAAATCATTACAGCTATAAGTATGATTAAAAAGTGTGAAGACAATTTATCCGCCAGATTAAACACCTTGTGTCAGTGTGGGCTAATATATTAATAATCTACTCGTTAATTAGACCATAAGGTGTCTAAGTACTGCATAAAACATATATTAAAACATAAACATGGCATATTAATACATTAAAAGCTATAACCCTTTATGAAATATTCACTGATCTCACTATCTTTATTGTGCTTGTAATTCCTCCTCCTGCCACTGCCAGTGAGTGGCGCTGTGACTCACCGGGCTGATTATCAGTCCGTTTCATTCGTTGTCAGGGGAACAACTTCCGCTGCTTCCTGGTGTTTGCTAGCTGCAGTTATTTTTAAACTACAAATGAGGAATATTATTCCATATTTCGACAGAAAGCGACTGAAATGCACATTTCGTTTTAGATAATTGTTTCCGTGAGTTTATTGTTTTTTTGCTTGGTTATTTTGGCGCTGACTGTTAGCTAAATTGAGCATTTATCAGTTTGTAGGCTAACGAAAAGGACTACAGGACTACAGTACTGACGTCCTGCTGTGTGGATAAGGACTTTTTATCCAAAGTTTTTTCTCTCTGTCAGACTTTGGCCTCTTGATATTAATATTTTATCATGAACATATCTTCCTTTTTAATACATTAGAGTCGGAAATCGTCTCTCTAATGTCCGCTGAAGATGCCCTTAGCTCCTGCTAATCAGTCTCAGTTGATTCGCTCGAGTCAGAAGGACGAATTTTATCAAACCTTCCTGAGAAACAACGCCAACGAAACTTTTCAGACTCTTGCTGGTGAGTTTTTAAAACGACAAACTCTAAGAAATATTTTTTTATTTTTTTTCTTAAAGATGCGTACTTTACTTTTGCATGCTCTCCACCTGCTGTGCCCCTCACCTGTAGATCAAGATTCACCTGGGGGGTTTCCCTGACATGTTAGGCTCGTGCATTACCTGACCAGTTAATGGGTTTCACAGTTATATAAAGTTGATATAAGGGTTGTCATGATACTTCAATTTCGATACTGTACTAAATCAAATCAAACGATATCGATACCTGTGTTTTTATACAGCTGCAACAAAAAGTCACTGACAATAGTTTCAATTATCAAAAATTGCAGATACAAACGGTGATAATTGTACCCATAGACGTTGCCAACTTATTTTAGCAATTTAGACAGGTGTGCGGGTGTTTGTACGGTGGCCTTGAAGGTAGACTGCCTGAGTATTTCATGAAAAAAAAATACATATTGGAAAAAAATGTAGCCAGACATCCCAAAACATTTCACTTACTGCCAAAAAATATTTCAACTTCTATGAAAAGTACTATAACTTCTGCCCAAAAAATATTTTACCTCCTGCAAACATATTTCATTATCTGCAACAATAATTTCAGGAACCAGAAAGGGTAATGCTATACTAATGGTTTCTTAGGAGATATTTATCTTAGGGCTTTTATGCCCCTACCTGGATAGGACAGTGGCAAGAGTAAGGAGAGAGAGTGAGGGATGACGTGCAGGAAAGGAGCCCCAGGTCAGACTTGAACCGGGGCTTCCTGCTAGGAGGACTATAACATCAGTGCACATGGGGTGTGACCTACCCGCTAGACCATCGGTACCCCGCACTCTTTGATATTTGTCCATTTATCACTCTTTGTATCATCATCGTAACGTTGAGCAATGCTATCACACATTGACTACTGGTCTTATGACACACAGACCTAGTTTGTGGTAAAGAGTAGCTGTGTGATGTTGAGATATAATAATCATGGTAATGTTATGCAGAGAGACAGGTGTGGAAGTTTAAGGTAAAAAGAAATGAGCTCCTTATCATCAAAATGAAAGCTTATTTTTGTGTGTTAAAGTAAAGAAGCAACTGTTTGCTCTTCTTGAACCACCTTGTCTTTGCATGAAATGTAACACCTGATGGTAATATTTAAGTTTGTTGAATGTATTTCTCTCTCTCTCTCTCTCTCTCTCTCTCCCTCTCTCTCTCTCTGTGTGTAGGATCGAAACGATGGCTGGACTGGAGGAGAGAGATAGAGCTGCTGTCAGACCTTGCATACTACGGTTTAACAACATTCTCAGGTACTTGTTGACAATAACCAGCAGGAAATCATATTCTCTTCACATGTGTTTTACTACTTTTCTTTGGTTGAATCTCCTCTCCAGGTTTTCAAACTCTGGGAGAAGAGTATGTCAACATCGTCCAGGTGGATCCCACTAAACGTCGGATCCCGTCCCGGGCCAGACGAAGCCTCTTAGTCCTCTGTCACGCCTTCTTCCCTTACCTCCTGGACAAGGTCCTGATGTGCCTGGAGAACGAGCTGGAAGCTGGGCAAGAGAGCGCCGGTGGTGTCAGTCGGCGGCAGGCGGCGTCCTGGAGGTGGAGCTTGGAGTCGTGGCTGAAGAAGTGGATGCAGCACGCCGTGGGGCTGCTTTCAGAGCCGCAGAGGAAGGCGTGTGTGCCGGTGGTTTTTGTCCTCCAGCAGAGTCTGACCCTCCTGCACCGCCTGCATGTGGCGCTGTTCTACGTCAGCGGCTCCTTCTATCACCTGTCCAAGAGAGCGGCTGGTATCAGCTATGTAGGTGATCATTTACATGCTTCTCAAACATCGTACATACTAGATGATTAAACCCCTCTTAAACATTGTTTCTAAAGAAGACATTAATGTATGCAAATAAATAAGTAGACCAAGTCGTACACTGACGTATTTAACCACGCCTGCATTCATCATTTAGAGGAAGACAGGTTATACACACATCTAGGTGCACACAATGGCAGCCAAAGAAAAAAATTTGAAACCAGATGTTTAATTGTGGCGTTTCAAATGGTGGAAAAGGTTTGCAGTTTTGCCTCTTTTGGCCTTAACTTTACAGAGCAGGCTGCTCGGTTTTAGTTTAAGTTTGCCTTTTTTTATTATATTTATATTGAGGAAAGTGATATCGCTATAGTTATCGTTTGATTACCCAGGTCTGTGTGTGATGCTAAAACTCCTGTAGTCTGAGCCAGGCTTTAGACCTCTCTTTGGAGTTACAGGATGTTTAAATCCCCTCCTCTTCTGTGGCTTAAAAAGTACCTGAAGAAGATCTCTGGCTGAACGCTGTCGTTTAATTAACTTATTTTGTAGCTTTGAGTTAGTGTGAGGGCACATCTGTCTTCTCTTCGCTCTAAACATCAGGAGACATGTCTGTAAGTAAAGGAGCATGTGATCTGAACAGCTGTTGCTCCTTTGTTTCTGCCATTTTGCTGTCACGAGGCAATGGATGGCAGTTTGTTAAATATGTAGCGAGGGGGTGTTAGAGATTTGTCTGTAGGGCTGAACTTTATGAGAAAACTCTGACGTCGTATTCTGAATAATTTTCTGTGTTTTTTTTCTGTTTGTGTGTTTAGCTGCGTGTGATTGGGCGGGACGGCGATGACGCGACCATCAGCAGCAGCTACCGGCTGTTGGGAGCCGTGTCCCTCCTCCAGCTGCTCATCACTGTGTGTCTGCAGCTCAACAACTTCAGGCAGAGACAGAGAGCCAGACAGGAGTGGAAGCTCTACAGAAACCTCAGGTACTGAACCAGAACTAGACCCAGACCTGAAGACGAGGCTGTATTGATTCATGAAGCTGTCGATGTAAACCACCATCTCTAGCTTGTCTTTTGGAGAATTTCCATGTTTCATCCTTGGTTGTTTTTTTTACATATTTTGGAGTCTGAGTCAGTCATGAGGTCAAAATGTCACAGAGTGCTCCAGTAGAAAGCTTAATCTGGCAGACCCCGAACCTGCAGGAATGGCATATGTTACGAAAAAGAAATTCTGACAGCATTACAGAAACGATTCCTACAGAGATAAGATGTTTTTTTAAATGAACAAGATGCTTCTCTGAGACCAAAAACAACGTGGGCACTCACTTTACAGCCACCATACTGGGAAAAAATAGCAATTGTATCTTTCCAAACACTCGATTTATCCGTCAAAAACTGACTGGATTGCTCAGTTTTTCAGGTTAATTGCATAACTGAGGCGTTTTAACTTGTTAACTTGGATCCAACAATACAATAATACACAAACATACTTCCCAATGGAGGCAGAGTCAGATGGACAAATCCCAATCAGAAAAACTTTATTAATCTTTTGGGAGGAATTTGGGCATTACAATAGCTACTACACGCGTCTAAAGATGTACGATATCAAATCCAAGCATTAAGAAACACAATCTAAGTATTAAGATATAAGGAAGAAAAATGCAAATGTAAAATATGTGTACATTAAAAAACAACAATATATAGATAGAATAAAGAGGAACAATTGGGAAACAGGACAACGTTTGTGTCAGGAACATCCTGGTGCAGCCACGTTTCAGTGAAGCATGCTGCACTCCACTTACAGAAGTTTTTAGATACTAATCAAACAGGAGTAATAAAGAGGAGCAGATTAAACATGAATAAGGAGCGACTCTAACAGGAAGTTTTAGGCCACTGAGCCTGCAGCACAAACCTCTTTATAAGTTAACGTTATTAAGGTAATTTTACTCCCTTTGTTTTCACCACCTGCGGTTAAATAAAGGAGTGCTTTAAGAACAAACGACATGCACAGGTAGAGTTTAACGCTGACTCCGTGAACTGTGTGTCTCCAGTCCTCAGCGCACACAGAGCTCCGGCTCCAGAGCAGCTCGCTGCATCCTCTGTCTGGAGGAGAGGAGACACTCCACCTCCACCCCCTGTGGACACCTCTTCTGCTGGGAGTGCATCACCGAGTGGTGCAACACCAAGGTCAGTCTGAGGTCACCACCCTCACAGATCATCCTGTTTTTGATCTGCTGTCGTTCCAGACACTACAGAGCTGCAAAGATTAAGAAGTCAATAGAAAATTATTCACTTAATATTTTGGTAATTGATTAACCGTTAAGGCTGCACATTTCCTGTTTCAATCTTCATCAGATGGGAGCCTCTCTCTGTGTGGAGTCTGCATGTTCTCCCACAGTCCCACAGGGATTAAACTGCTTTATGTTTACCTTTTAAGAGTCTTCTCGAAGTGGGAGACCTGGGTTCAAATCCGACATGTGGCTCCTTCCCCACATGTCGTTCCCCTCTCTCTCTCTCTCTCTCTCTCTCTCTCTCTCTCTCTCTCAATCCCAGATTTCTGACTCTATCCATTGTCCTAGCTTTCTAATGAAGTCTCAAAAAGCCCAAAAAATCAATCTGAGAAAAGTCTTTCTGATGCGATCTTGCAGAGAATCTCTTCTGTGTTTCAGAGGGAAATATTCTGAGGAGACCATGGTGACAGTTTAAACGCCTTTTACCCCAAACTATATAAAAGATATGTACAGAGGAAAAGCCAGTTTTCTAGATTGTAAACATTGGTAGGTGTGAATTTGTCCGCAGCTGTCAGTGTGTACTCCAACATAATATGTGTGTGTTTGTTTCTTACAGGCGGAGTGTCCTCTGTGTCGGGAGAAGTTCCAGCCTCACAGACTGGTTTACCTCAGGAACTACAGCTAGACCTGCAGAGTCTGATCTCACACATACACACACACACACACACACACACACACACACACACACGCTGCTCCTAAATGTGGAAACATAAACAGCCAACATACCATCGTGCTCTTTGATTCATTTTCCCGTTTAATTACCGCTTCAGATGTCGAGGACGAGCTGTTGATAGAGAATAAACTTTTTGATTGTATCAGTCAGTTCATGTAAATAATGGGTTTAACTTAATTAAAGATTTAATTAAAACATATGCTAATAAAATCTTGGATCTGTTATCTGTTTAGTGTTTAAGGAATGTGACAGATATTAAGATTTTTTACAACCTCAGCACCTACAGATGATTATGTTTAGTCATTCACTCTCTTGATTCAAAATAAGGTCTAGACAGGTTTATCATTTGTTCTTGTACCACCTCAGGCTCCAAATATCTCTGGAGATCTCTGCACACGCCCTTAAACTGGCTGTACAAATCCCAATCAGAGAAAGGAAACCTCCACTGTCTCCTCAAAGCTAGATGACGCTCTGCTGGTGATTGATGCATGGCTTCTTTTCCCAGATAAGCTCCGCCTCCTGAGGCCTGACAAAGTCTGCCAAAGAGTGTAAGAGATTAATGGTCACATATCCTCCTCCTCTTCAGTTTAAATAAATCTCAGAGCTCCTCAAAACATGTATGTGAAGTTTCTTGTTCTAAATCCACTCTGATCCTGTATTTGATCATGTCTATAAACCCCTCTATTTCAGCCCTGCTCAGAACAGGCTGTTTCTGTGTCTGTACCTTTAAATATGTAAATGAGCTGTGTCTGACCACGCCCCCTCTCTGGAAGGGCTTGGGTGTCTCAGGCTTTCTCGCTCCATGTCCTATTGTTTACGGTGAGAAGGCAGACTCAGAGGGCAGAACAAACACCTAGCTGTGGGAGTGTCACCCACCTGGAGGAGGGGCTACTGCCCTTTGTGATGTCATGAAGGGTAAATCTCCAAACGGCCTGTTTGAGCACACATTTTCTGAAAAGTGGAGCAGGCTAAAGATGGAGAGGATGGACTTTTCTCATCATTGGGGGGTTTGTAGACAGACTAGAGACACATATTAGTGTTAGAGGAACATGGGGAAGTGGATTTTAGAGAATATGTGACCTTTAACTTAAAGGCAAAACTGTCATGATAGCGTTGGTCTTGTTGCTTTGATTTTTTTCCCAAAATGCATGTGTGAAAGCGTCTTTAGTTCGTCGGTCAAAAGCTCATTCATTCAGATGTCTGCAGGCGCTTCAGGAAACACACACAGAAGGAAGGAAGGAGAACAAAAGTTGGCAGCACATTCACATTTTTTTTGTACAGATTTCTGTTGATGCTCTCCAGTGATATATGGTGATGATGTCAGTCAAATGTCTGGGTCTATAATCAAAGGCTTTTAAGCCTCCCAAAAGACAACAGCGCTACAGAAGGCTGCTGCTGTCCGGACGTCTCTGAGCGTCTCCACAGACCAGCTGTAAACACACCCTCAGTGTGTGTTTAACATCTGCTCGTTGATGTTTAGTGACGTTTTATCTCGATGAAAAATCCTGTCAGTGAGATCTCAGATAGATAAACTCTGCCATCACATTTCGATCGAGGCTGATTTCGTTAATCTCTTTGCAAATTTTATCATCCTGGAGAAATGTTTTAAAATAGATGCAGGAGTTTCATTCAGTGCGACTTGGGTTCGAATCTGACCTGACTGACTGAACCGGTGAATATAAAGGTGAGAATGTTCTAAAGTGTTTACGGTGAGCACATCCTGCAGACTCGCCTGAAACTAGCAGATGTTCTTTCTAGGAACTTTTGGATCCAAAACTGAACAAATGAATGACTTTCTGGAGCTTCCTCTCAGCCCACACCAGCTGACAGCACTCAGAAGAGTTTACATCCAAACCCTCAGTCACAACACGCTGGTGGCAGACTCTATCTCTGTCCCTCTCTCTCTCCTGTTGACACGCAGGCCATTCACTTTCTCTGCTGTCCTCTTGGATAATCAGGTTTTCTCTCCATGGAGGGAAACTTCCTGGCAGAGGGAGCAGACAGATGCTGCCGGCTGAGCTCTGCTCCCTCAGCTCAGTCAGGTCTGTTACAAACATGAGATGATGGCTCTCAGCATCAACAGGGGGGCGTTCAGCGGTGTCAAACGTTCAATTACACCCTGAAAATATGAAAACTTTTTATTCTACTTTCTACCATTGTCTTCTGAAGTTGTCTCAGTTTGTGATATTTTCTGATACCTACCAGGTGTTTTAAAATGACAGAATCTCCATTATTTGAACGATTGATCGTGTCGAAAGGAGCTGAAGCTTTAAACTATTTAAAGATTTTCAGTCATTTTCAACCCAAGCTGCTACATGCGAGTGATTCAAATTCACAGGTCGGCAAATTCTGACGTTTCTCGCTTTATTTTTGTGTCTTTTAAAAATATAGAAACAACAGTTATGTCTCTTACAAACAGAGAGCAGTGGAGGTGACACTGTCTAAAATGAAAAAGACTCATGGATACAAAAACGTTGTTGGAGTATTTGTGTGATTCAGACCGTGTGCAGGAGATCGCCTGCAGGTTTGGCTGATTCTAAAAAGGTATCACCCGACAGTGGATGCCTTGGACTTCTTTTTTGTTGCTGTGGTATCAAAACCGGTATTGATATGGTTTGATTTCATTAGTGTCATGTCTGAGTTTAATATTCTTTGAATGTGTGAACCCTATCTTCACAGAGGAAGCTGTCGATGGTTTAAACTGCTGAAGAGCTCCATCTAGTGGACAGAAACAGAACAAGTCTGTGAAACACAAACGTGGATTTTTTTTGTTTTGCTGCAAATATTTCAGCGTTGGCTTGCATCCATTAGAACAGGGGTTCCCGAACGTTTTGACCCCTCGACCCCTGAAATAGGGTGCTAGAGACTGAGGACCCCTTATGTCCCCGGAGGTGGTCAAAACATTTACCGCTGTGTGCACAGACACGCACTAATACGCCTATCCAAGAACACACCAGCCGAAACATCCTAACATTATTAAAGTTATTTTATTGTAAGAGTAAGTCGTTTTTCATTTTTCTATGTTTTCGGATGGAATTTTGCAACCCCCCCTCTCAGTGTCCTGTGACCCACCAGGGGGTCCCAACCCTCACTTTGGGAACCACTGCATTACAATGTATCTATTAGTGAAACAAAATACATCAAATAAAAAGTCATGTAACTGATATTTATGGATTGAAATCAGCTCAGCGTGACCAGAAAAGAGACCTTAGGAGCTCTCTTAATGGCTAAGATGCTTTGTGAATAACTTTACAAAGATCTAGTACAAACTTTTAGGAGAAATTCTTAGAAAATGTCCTGATTCTAAGGATTTTCTTAGAATTTTGTCACTAGGAGCAACACTTAGTATTAAGGAGGCTTTGTGAATACGGCCCCTGTTTCCCAACACGAGTCAGAGCTGTGAAGGAAGGAAGGAAGTTTTAAAATCTTGATTTCTCTTTATTTCTCAAATAGCTTGAAGCAAGGCTGCATGTTCCTCTACAAGACTAAGTGACCATCTGAAGGTTTTTAATGTGATGTTCAATGTCTCTGAGATGTCTCTAGTATGTAGCTCAGTTCAGGCTGTGATCATCTTCTTCATTTTCTATTTCCATATATCCAGGTGACGATGAGCAAAGTGTTTCCTGACGCCACTAACACCAGCGTGGTGGTCCAGAAAGCAAACAGGTACAGCATCCTGTCACAGTGCAGCGCTGCAGCCTCCACATGAAGTCTCTGTGCTGCGTTCACGTGCTCTCTGTTTGTCTGAGTGCTGCTGTTCCTGCTGACAGACAAACTCTGAATGAGCTGCATTAAAGTCTGGTTGTTGTTGTTGTTGGTCATCCCGGTCAGGGTGAGATTTGGACGGCTCTGATTCAGGTTCTGATCCGAGGAGGAGTCAGGCTCGTTGTCAGCTGCAGACGGAGCAAAGATGCTGCTGTTGGAGCTCTTGGTGTAGTTAGGGGGATACATAGAATAAATCAGGTAACTACCTGTGGAGGGAAAGACAAAACAACCATGTCATCGAGAAAATGGAAAAAGTTTGTAAAATCTGCAACAGATCATGATATGGAACTTGATTTTCCTCTTTAATTCCACAACCAAAAATCTAAATTATGCAGAGTTGCATCATTCCCTCAAACAGGAATAGTCACCTGCTGTGAGGTGCATGTATGCCAGCCAATTCATCAGTTTCGGGGACAAACCTCCTGAGATTCTCTTGACATTTTCAGGAGTTCTGCGCATATGTGAAAATAGTTTAAGACTTTGCAGCCAGTGAAGCTGCCCCCTGCTGGCCTTTAGAAAGAATACAGATTGAGGGTTTTCTGCATGGACTTCTCTTTTGTAGCGAGAGGCTTTAGGTCCTCTTCTTCTGTCTGTGATGTCTGAGAATGATAGTGATGCACAGAGTCTCCAGCCTCACCGTAGAGGATCCATACGAAGGCGAACAGGACCAGGCTGAGGAGGCACACAGTCCAGATCCGACTGTGCGGTGCAGCCGGACAGAAGAGCTTGTGCAGAGCTAGACCCATCAGCAGCACGGCCACGATCCCACACACCATCAAATACACGGGGATAAGTGGAGCAGCTGGACACTCGTGCAGGTACATCACACCTGTTCACATAAAGACTGCAGAGCTGATACTGGAAAATAAAGCTTACATTTATTCATGCCCAAATGGACTTACAAGACGCTGTCACTAATATTAGTAAAAGGGTCTTAAAGGTCAGTCAGTGAGATGTGTAGAGAGTGAAATGATAAAGTGATCTTACTATATGATCAGACATTAAGGAAACATGTTATGTTGAAGTGCTGGCTTCTCTGACAACAATGCAGCAGCCAGTATGTCCTCCTTCTAACTTTAGATTCTGCTCCTGAATGCTCTGGATTTGTTTGGACCAGAGAAGGTAGGCGCTTTTAAGACACACCCCCACGCGGCCGTTTTGGACGCCCCTCTGTTTGTCAGATATGAGAGCAGTTATCAGGTCAAACCAACAGGTGTTGCAGCGATGGAAGCGGGCAAGAGAAGTGGTTCAGATAGAAGTGATTGTACCCGACCTAAAAAGCCTCTGCATGTTTCTAATAAGCTCCACGAGCAGAAACGTGCTCAAACTAGGATCAATATTGGAGATGCTTTTGAAAAATGGAGAGAGGTTAGAACACAGAAAGGTTTACAGACCCATGCAGAGCTGGATAAACACTGAAGCTTCAGTGTCCACCACATGGCAACCTGCATGAGCATCGACTCTAGAAAGGAGGGGGGGGGGAGACAGCGCTCTACAATGTTTAGAATTTGGACTGCAGTACTAATTTTAAACACTAGGGGTCAGAGTTACATATTGCTCCTTTAAATTACATTTAAAAAAACTTTAAGATGCTTAAAACAGTACAAATCGGCCTCACTTACCTACAGTTATCTCAGCGATCGGGAAAACTAAAACGAGGAGAGAGGTGCATCCTGAAGGAGGAAATACAAACGGTTTAGGTTCAATGTTTAAATATGTAGTAGCTCAACTTTTTTGGGGTTCATTATATGAAATAACTTACCTGCAATTAACGCAGTAGCACTTAGAAAGTTACACAAACAGACGTAGCGGAGGTGTGGCGACATTTTGTCCAGGCTGAAAGAGAAAGAGGTATGCTCCATCAGGACAGGTGAACACAGAACGAGTCAGTTTGATCCTTTATTTCTTTATGAGATAAAAATAAAGAAGAGTTAAATGTGAGGAGTATCTCACCGTCCGTCTTCTCCTCGATCTGTTGAAGTAACTGAGTGTCAGCATCAAGGTTGTTGGCCAACTCTGCATGTCTCAACTCTTCAGTGTGTCGGTAAAGAAACACCCCGGGAGGGAACATGTAACACAGGATTTTCCTCTGTTGAGTCAATATCACAATATTACTGCAATACTGCAATACAACTTCTAAAACTATGATGCTAAGTGACAGGAACCACAAAACCTCCACGACCCATATTCACAAACATCCTGAGAATCCTCTCAGAGACCTCCTCACAGAGCTTAAAAAAAATCCTTGCAAGGATTATTAGCTTCTGAGTGATTGAGGAACTATCTCAGAGCGACTCTGAGCAAGACAGAAACTTTGTGAGGAGGCGTGGTCCACCCTGTTGCTAGGTTAACATAGGAGGCGGACACATCTGGCTGCAGATGTTCTCCCTGATGTGTTTACAATGGTGAGCAAACTTGATGAATATTTGCTGTTTACATTTTTTATATTTTGATGTTTATAATAGTGTGTCTTTATTCTATCTGCTTTATTATAATCCGGTTGAGAGACAACAGACTTTACCACTGATCCACAGCCGTCCTGACAAACAACACAAATCAACACATTTCATCATATTGATTTAGATTCTTTGGTTTCTCTGTTGAGATTGTTCCTTTAATTTGATGTTTTACCACACATAGCACCCAAAGTCCAGAAGTCCATCATGATATGAAGTGTGTGTGTGTGTGAGTCAGGATTGAGGTCAGTGTGTTTGTTTCTTGTTATTATGTAGGAGTGTTTTATTCTCCTGACCTCTGTCCTGCAGGATCTTTAAAACACTCAAGTCTTCTTTATTTCTGCCACATGCGCACATTCCTGATTTTGATAGGAGAGGACATTAAGCAGTCCTCTGATCCGCTTCCCACTTCCTCTCCACCCCCCCCCCCCCCCCCCCCCCCCCCCCAAACACACGCACCAGCTGAGCACAGGATCACATGACGGCTCGTCGACACACTCGGTACCCGCAGAGTGAGCTCTGCTGCCGGGGTCCGCTCTCTACTTCTGCACGGTCTCAGGGAAACAGGAACCAGAAGGTAAACACAGTTTTATTTACAGTCTGTCTCTGCTCCGTTTTCTCTCTTTATATGAAAATAAAAACTGAATCCGAACGACAGGCTGCTCCGTTTCCGTTACACAATGTGCACCGTCAGCAGGATTAGTTTTCCACGCAGCTTCATCAACATCACACATGATTGATTATTAATGTTTCTGATTTTTAAAGATGCACTAAGTTAACGCAGTTACATGATGGTTATCCGGTTTAACGTTCAGCCTTCAACATTAAAGTTAAATCCAATAAACACATTCAGAGCTGTTTATTTCTCCCTGGAGGAGTGAGCTGATTTCATCATTCATCCAACTGAAAGAAGTCAAAATGACAAAATATTCGATTGTAGGTGTGTTGTAGGTCCAGGGAAATCTTAATGTGATGTATTAAAGTCAGAATTCAGATTATGCAGAAGTATGCACAGAGTCATTTTACATCACATGTCTGAGTATGAACATATAAAGTATAGGAAGTGTTTTTTGTCTGTTGGGGGCCTAGGAAAATAATTATTTGTCGGCCCCTCCCACCAGCCTTCATCACCATCATGCCTGCCAGTGTCCGACTCTTACTCGTCTTCCTTTTTTCCTCTCCTGCTGTATCGATGGACACTTCCTCTTCATTTTCCTTCAGAGACTTTTCTTTCACAAACTTTGGTTTTCACAGAAACAATGCTGCTACGCCGAGCGGGGCAAGGACAGTGAGCGCTGTCAGACGGGGGCCCCTTAGGGAGTTTTCATACTGTCATTGGAAAATGTGCACATTTTGAGCCACTGCTGTAGTGTCAATTTTGTCAGCCCTCGAGGCCCCCCCACTGAGCAGCTGACTGTCTTGCCTGTGGACAAGCAGCGCCTCTGTGTGGGGGTCCCAGGCAAAAATCACTTGGGGGGCCTCTAACCAGCGTTCAATACCATCAAATCTGCCAGCGTCCAGACGCTTCATCCTTTTACTATTTTATCCGGTATCTTTGTTCCCTCCTGTAGACGGATTATTCCTCTTCATCTTGTGAGTGCTGTCCAACGGGGCCTCTTTCGGAGGGTTTTCTACTGTCATTGCACATTGTGGGCTCCTGCTTTGGTTTAAGTTTGTGAGCTGATAATAACCTCGATCAGAACTTTTATTAGAAACTTTATTCCTGTTGTTTATTTGGTCAGGAGGAATGTCTGCGGTGACGCTGAACGAGTGGAGAGCGAGGATTCGCACAGAGCTGGACAGCGTGGTCGACTTCTGGCTGAAATACTCTCACGACACTGTTCATGGGTAATGTAGTCTCTCTTCAATGTTAGGACTCTCAACAAGCTCGAAAAACAGTTTTACACATCACATTCAGACGGCGGCGGTCTTCCTGTGAGGTCACGCTCTGGATGTGAAGGGTCAGTTCTGTAACTGAGCGCTGTGTGTCAGGTTTAGAATTAGAGCTATGTAATGTGTGTGAGTCTGTTTCCTGTTGATGATCTGAATGTCTGTTTCCTGTTTCAGAGGCTTCTTCACGTGCCTGGGGAAGGACGGGACGGTTTACGACGAGCTGAAGTACGTCTGGCTGCAGGGGAGACAGGTACGACTCTTCAGTGTGACTTTAACTGAAGTCGTAGTTATTCCTGATCAACAAACAAAATTCAAACAAACTCAAAATAAAACCAAACACTGAGGCGGACAGGAAGTGGATCTCACGGTATCACACATGATGGCGTCCGTTTGTTCTCTTCTCTTTCTGCGTCCTAACTACCTGCTCAAATATGAAACTTTAATTGGTTCACAAACGCACCGTTTCCACCAAGCGGTCCGGTTTGGTACTATAAACCCTGATCCTGCTTGCTTTTCCACAAACAACCTTACTGTACTCTGGCCAGTGTAGCCAGCCGATAAGTTCAACGAAGAAGAAGAACGAGACACAGCTAACAAAGGGCGACAACGGAGGACGCCCGGCAGAGGTCGTCACCTCCGAGGTCATCCATGGGGGCGGAGCTTCGTGTTGACAAAAGTCACAGGACACATCAACAGCATTGAAATGAACCACTGGATATTTAAAGATGGTGCGTTTTGTGTTTGTCCTTTATTACAGCAGTCACACTGCAGCGTGTCTAGCTCAGTGCTTCCCAAAGTGTGGGCCGCGGCCCCCTGGTGGGCCGTGTGGGTACTGCAGGTGGGCAGCGAAAAGCCCTCCACCAATTGTAAAAATAAAAGAAATATCACAATAATGATGATTTACCATGAGTCAACCCTTTAAGGGATTAGTAAGGCCTGTCATGACTATTCATGGACATATTGTTTAGTAAACCTTTGTGTCTATCTTGCCATAATATTATGTTGTAATGTCCAATAATTTTACCGTTACTGAAAGTTATAGATGTAGTCATAAAAAAAAAATTATAATGGGCCCCGGAGTAATTTTGTATTTCAAAGCGGGCCGCGGCAGTCTTAAGTTTGGGAAAGGCTGGTCTAGCGCCACCGTTTAGGTTCAGATTGGTACGCTTGGCACCCCAACAGAAAAGTAGAAAGAAAGAAGTACGACAAGGATCGGTTATTTTGGTTCGACTAACAACTTCTGACAGTGGAAACGCTCAGAAATGCGTAGCATAGCGAGCGGAACTGAACCGGACTGCTTATTGGAAACACAGCTAAACTGCACAGTTCAAATGTAGCCACACATCTTAACAAAATACCAACACACTTGAAAATGTTAAATTTGTGTTAATAGATGGAACTTTGCGCCTCGTGTCTCTCACAGGTGTGGATGTATTGTCGTCTGTACAGAACCATGGATCGATTCCACAGGCCCGACATCCTAGAAGCAGCAAAGGCCGGTGAGTGTGAACGTGACGCAGGACGACGACTGACGCAGTGAGGCGCCTGCTGAATGAGACGGAACAAAGAGAGCAGTGTTCAGTTAGGAAGTCTGTGATGGTGAGGGAAAAGAGCGTCTTCTGTTTAGTCACGGCTGCATCGTTTGAGGATTTTAAAATAGCTTTTACCGTTAAAGCCTGAGTGAGCGAGGAGAAGGTAAATAACACCTCCAATAGAACAAAAGACTCTTTTATAGACCAGAGATACATGCACATTTTTACATTTTTTATATAAATTAATTTAGTTTGATAGCAAAAATCTGCAGCCTGTTTGTTTAATCTGCTCAATAAGGAGCAGACCAAAAGCATAATCTGCAGGGCTTTGAAAACTTCCTGAATCCTCCATCACTGAAGAGTACGACCCAGCGCCCCTGCTGCCTGTGCCTGACCCACTCTCTTTATAACAGCTGAGCCGAAAGACGAGCCCAGCATCCTGAACCTTCAAGACCACATCCCAAACAGCGTTTCAGATGTTTCATGTGACATAGCTACACCTGAGCCTTCAGCTGACTGTGAGACTGAACTACAGATGTGTTTTTGTGTGATCTCACACATTAACCCTCGACTGTGTCTGTCCAACAGATGGTGCAGCGCAGTGTTTGTTTTCTGAAGTGATTAATGACAGCCATGATGGCCGTGTTGTCTCTGCTCTGTCTGATAATCATTACAGACCTGCTGCAAAGTGCTCAACAAATCGCCACTGATCCGCAAACTTCCACATGTTCAGGTTCTAAGAAAAAAACAGGCGTTCACTTTAACCAGCGTTTAATTATTAATGGAAGCTTTTAGAAGGGGTGTTACAGGAAAAACCTGACAAAGGTAGTAACAAAAACAAAAACACAAATAAAAGCACAAAGACGAACCAAACTAAGATCTACTGTTGTTCATCTTTTACATTTAGTTTTTTTAGATTTAATTTGGGGATTTTTGAGCCTTTATAGTAAAGACAGGACTGTGGATAGATCTGGAAATCAGAGAGAGAGAGAGAGAGTGGGGAATGACCTGCAGGAAAGGAGCCACAGGTGGGATTTGAACCCAGGCCACTCGCTTGGAAGACTACAGCCTCCGTACATGGGGGGTGTGCACTAACCACTAGGCTACCAGTGCCCCAGCATTTTTCACATTTAAGGAAAATTCCAAAATGTTGGATTTCTAAACCCAAACTGTAGATTAGATTTGTTTTTTAGACTCAGTTATTGGTCAGAGGTTTTTATTTTTTTTGTCACCTCTGAAACAAAACAACGTGCTGTTCCTCCCTCACCTCTAAGTAACACCTCTAACATGTTTATTCTGTCATTGCTGATATAAATAAGTCTAACTATTTGTAATATTAGATTTTCTGTTTGTCTCTCAGGAGGATCCTTCCTCAGAAAGTTTGCCCGTGTCTCCGGCAGCGGCAGCGACCCGTGGAAATGTGCCTTCTGTTTAACCAGAGACGGTCGAGCAGTGAAAATTCAGAGGACGATTTTCAGCGAGTGTTTCTACATCATGGCCATGGACGAGCTGAGCCGGGTCACCGAGGACAAGGACATGCAGGTACACACATGACTATATCTAGTATTAGACCAATGAGAGGAACTGTTGTTATTTCCTCCACTAGTTATTTTCTCTGCTCGGCCTCTGAAATCCTGACTGCTGCATCGATACCCTCAAAGGACTGGTGAATAGTTATCGTCCTAACTGTGTGGTGAAGCTCCTACTCTTTTTTTTTCTCAGGCCAATTTTTCACATTTAACCATCCTGAGGAATATGGTAATAAAAGTCTGAATCCCTAAAAAGTCCAGTCTGATAAAAAGTCTCCATCACTCGACAAAATCTGTAAGCAGTCGGTACTTTGCTGCATTTTTGATTTGCAAGAAGGGATCTGTTTGGATTTCTGCTGATGGTGCATGAACAGAAAAAGATGTTGAGAGTCACCAAGCTTCCTTTTTTGTGCACATTTGGATCCTAGTTCCTCAAAAGAAGTCCCAGATTTCAGTGTGTATGTTCAGAGACGACGGCATCGACCTCAATCAACCTCAGCACTCTTCGTTGCTCCCTGTAAGGAGTCCCGCTGGTTCCTGTATTTAGACGGTGAGAGAAGTGAAGAATAAAAAAACAGAGGGGTTTGGGGAGGGGAGGGATGTGAAAGCAGAGTCAGAGGAGTGAGAGCGAGTACGACGTGCTTAAATACGTTTGAAATGGAAACTGGTAGTTTTTGTTTGTTATTCAAAAAACGATCTAAAGATTCATCCTCTTGGGACAGGAAATAAAAAAATCCTGCTGGCAATCCATCCAATCAAAATGATGGACAGTCTGACCGGTCGCTCTCTGTCCTAATGTTCTGCAGCTGGAGGCGGAGCAGATGATGGAGCAGCTGATCTTCTGGGTTCGGGAGGACTCGTCGGGTCTGGGCCGGCCGCAGCTCCCCGGAGACGTTCCCACCAACAGCATGGCGGTTCCCATGATGCTCCTGTGCCTGGTGCAGCAGCTGACTGAAGGGCGGGGGCCGGAGGCGGAGCTGAAGTACCGAGAGCTGAGCAGCTGGTGTGTGGAACAGATCCTACAACATGTCCAGGTGCGTTCAGGTAACACACGTCTAAATCAAACGTATCTTAAGGTCAAGTCGGTAAGTTAGGCATTTAATTCTTTCCAGAGAGTTTGTTGTTGTTGGTCGATAAATCTCCGGGGTGAGCTGCATGTGTGACCACGAACAACCAAATTCCCGCCCAAATGAACAGAATTGTTTCCGGTCTCTTCTGTGATCAAAGATTCTGAATATAAAACTTTCCATTTCTTCTTCTGTAACTCGACACAGAGAGACGGCACGGCTATTTTAGAGAACGTGTCGGTGGAGGGAGGAGAGATACCAGGCTGCCAGGGCCGCCTGCAGAACCCAGGTACACACACACACACAGAGACACACACACACACACAGAGACACACACACAGAGACACACACACACAGACACACACACACACACACACAGAGACACACACACACACACAGACACACACACACACACACACACACACACACACACACACAGAGACACACACACACACACACAGACACACACACACACAGAGACACACACACACACAGAGACACACACACACACACACACACACACACACGCAGAGACACACAGAGACACACACACACACACACACACACACACACACACACACACACACACACACACACACACACACACACACACACAGAGACACACACACACACACACACAGAGACACACACACACACACAGAGACACACACACACACACACACACACACACACACACACACAGAGACACACAGAGACACACACACACACACACACACAGAGACACACAGACACACACACACACAGAGACACACACACACACAGACACACACACACACGCACGCACACACACACACAGAGACACACAGAGACACACACACACACACACACACACACACACACACACACAGACACACACAGACACACGCACACACACACACACACACAGAGACACACACATACACACACACACACACACACAGAGACACACAGAGACACACACACACACACCCACACACACACACACACACAGACACACACACACACACACACAGACACACACACACACACACACGCACACGCACACGCACACACACACAGACACACACACACACACACACACACACACAGGGGAAGCTTGACTTGTTTCCTCGCTTCCCTCCGGTCTCACTCTCACGCTGACTCAGGCCACGCTCTGGAGGCCGGCTGGTTCCTGCTGCAGGTCAGCGCACAGCGAGGGGATGGCGAGCTCCAGCAGACCGCCATCAACAAGTTCGTGGAGCTTCCTTATGAGTGCGGCTGGGATAAAGAGCACGGAGGCCTCTTGTACTTCCTGGATGTGGACGGTCACTGCCCCACGCATGTGAGAACTCACCGTGTTTAGATACTAAGACTGAGACAGGAGCTACTGTCCGTCATGATACCAGATTGTTTACCTTGTGATAATCAAACAATCAGGATTTCTGTTTCCACATCACAGCAGCACAAATAGAAGCCCTGGGCATCCAGTGTCGGTTCATTTCTGTTGTTATGCTCTCTCTGTTTCCCTCGTAGCAGCTTTGGGTTAAAAATATTTCATGACTCAAAATCTGAAGTTTGTTAAGCTTAGCTACGACTTAATTGATCCTTGAGTAAAAGTAACAAAGTCTGGAACATTTTGAAATCCTTAAGCAGACTGCAGTGTGATGTATCCCTGGTGTGTTTTCTTGCTCAGTTGGAGTGGAGCATGAAGCTGTGGTGGCCTCACTGTGAAGCTCTCATCGCCTTCCTGATGGCCTACAAACAAACCAAGAGGCCGGAGCTGCTCCAGAGATTCTCTCAACTTTATGAATACACCTTCAGTCACGTGAGTTTCTGTTTCATCTCATTTGTTTTTTTCTTTTTTAAAAGTGAGATGGGCCACGGTTAGAGCTCAGAGCTGACAGCGAGCACTCTGGGTAATAATCGTAGATGTTTTTGCAGCGTGCTTCTCTTCTCTCTGCTCCTTTGAAAACACACACCTGATCTGTTCCTCTCTGACTGTGTTGCAGTTTCCTGATCCTGAGGGGGGCGAGTGGTTTGGATATTTGACACGAGAAGGGAAAGTAGCTCTGGATTTCAAAGGAGGCCCCTTTAAAGGTAAGAACTCACCTGATCTACATGAAGGATTCACTGAATCATCTCAGGGTGTTTCAGTCCGTTTTGATCGTTATAATTTAAAAGGAACAGAGATCTTTAATAAACCGAGATTCAGAACCAAATCGAGGGAACGTTGTTTTACTGTAAAAGAAAATCTTTAGTTTCTCTGTTGAGAAACTAAAGATTTCCTTTTACAGTAATCAAAATCAAACATGATATTTAAAATAAAAATTAAATAATTAATTAAATTATGATGGGGCTCACAGTGGCTGTGTTTGCCTGCAGCCAACTTATTTTTATTTTTATTGTTTTTGAATTAAGTGGGTTTTTTTTTTAATTATAATTAATCCTTTGTGAAAGAGGGGCAGATATTATAAGATTATTCTTCTTTCTGCCCCTTTTCATTCAAAATTTGAGATTTTATGTTTGTTTGTTTGAATGAAATAAATAAAATAAATAAGATAAATAAATCATGAAGACATGTCTTTGTAAAAATCAAACGAGAGCAAGATTTATGTGAACAAGCAGACACGGTCGCTTTATATTTCATTATTTTCTGCTGTGCTGCTTGTCCTTTTATTAGGATGATATATAAACAAATGAAACAACCAACGAGTTCATTCATTTATTAATGAGGAGAGGAACACAGGTTAGCCTACACCTGGTGTGGTTTTTAGCTCCTTCTCTTCAGCCTTCATAAGAGTTGTGTTTTTGACTTTCTGCCTGTGGGTCTGAAATCTGTGATGGTCTCCTCTCCTTCAGGTCTCTTTCACGTCCCTCGCTGCCTCTACATGTGTGAGCGTCTTCTGGATGAGCTGCTGGCTAACGACGAGTGACGCTCTGACATGGAGGTTATAAAAATAATGATCTCATCTGAATCTGTTCCATGGGTAAAAAAAAGCATAATTGCACTAATTCTCAAACATTCAGTGACTGGGAGACGTTTGTTAAAGCGACATTACACCATCAAACTGTCCGTCAGTGGCTCTCTGCATCATGTGATCTTTGTGAGTCTTATTTTTTTTATCTTTGCGCTCACCTGACGTCCTGCTCGTTGACTGAAAGTCCAGATTAGAAGAGACAAGACATAAGAGACGTAAGCCATTTTCACATCTGCACTCCTGGAAATGTCTGGAGTATTTCTCTCCTGATGTTTGTTCACACATGCACCTCACAGCAGGAGACTAACCCTGTCGGATGGGAGTGGGTGAGGGAGGTGGGGGTGGGGGTGGGGGTTACCTAAGGCAGGACATAAAGCTGGAGGAGAAACTCTGGGTGAAGTCAGAGAGAAACATTCAGCTGTTTGTGTTCATGCAGCTCCTCCTGAAAACTTCAAGAGTTTTTCAGGAGTTTTGTGCAGGTGTGAAGAAGGCTTTAGAATATCCTCATATAAGAGTCCTTAATCAGAGGTGATAAATATTCTATCTCTTGTCAGTTTAGATTTCCTGCTTTATTTGGCCGGGTGTCTGTGAACGATTAAAGGAGACCCTGACAGTCAAAAGGAGAATCTACAAACTCCACACACACAAACTATTTATCACGCAGGGAGAACTGAGGGACTTTGTTGTTGTGAGGTGATCGGTTCAATACCAAAGCGCTCTCCTTTGCTCTCTCACTACAAAAAGGAAGCAAATGTTTTATTGTTTTATATCTCCATGTGCCTTTAAGCAGCACCCTGAGCCTTTTAAAGAGCGTGGATCTTCACATCCGATGCATTCCATTTTGTTATTTGCTATCAAAGGGAAAAATTAAAGCTGCTTAGTGTTCATGATGCTTGGCATGTGCAGACTTAAGTCCAGCGTACACTGTACGGTTGTATAGAATAGTGATCGGCCATCGTGCCTCAGTACACACTGCGCGACTAACAACGCACAATCAAGCCAAAATTCAGCCTGAATGCAAATCTGTTGTACGACCTTGGCAATAGGGCTGGAATCATAAAGTGACCGCCCGGCTTTATTGACATGCTTGGAATGTGCAGATTAACATTACAGTAGATTTTATTAATGCTTTCTTATATTACAGCTGATAGTACACGTCATGTGATGATAACAATTGTTTTATTGATTTATTTTGTCATTAAACAATCAAGTATTAAATATGTCAGATAATCAAAATACTTTTTAACCCTCTTGTAAAGCTGCAGCTTCCAGAAGCAGAATTTGACTAATAAAACATATTATCAAACTGTTTGATTCTCTCTGTGATGTTTTTTTCTCTGGGTTATCTCAAACAATGTTTCTGATATTATTTGGTTTATTTAATTAATGTATTATAACAAATTAAATCGTGGCCATGCAGAGGCTTATTCTCACATGAACTAAATAAATGATATCAAGGAGGTGTTGTGGTGTCATGTCAAGGTCGGCTTTAACTTTAAGTCGCCACCAGGGGTCACTGTTGTTTGAGTTTGAAGCTCGAGGCTACACTCTAGAGCTGCTCAAGTGGAAGAAGAAAGCTCCAGAAAGATACACGGCTTCACCTGCTCATCACTACGACGACACACCTCTAATATATTATCTGTTATTCTCAATCTTTGTCGTCTCGAGGTGACAAAAGAGAAAAGAAACAAAAACACTTCAGAGCGGATACGGAAATTGATGTATTTGAGCGGAAGTTGGCGGAGAAGGAGCGTTCACGAGCGCCACGGTTTGTAAACGCTTCAAACGTGTTAATTTCTGCTGTAAAAAAACGGGCTGTTTTGAATGGGTGTGTATGTGACTTCCGGTGAGTCTGCAGCCAGCCTCTAGCGGACCCTCGACGAACTGCAGGATCGTTCCCTTCAGCATCAGTTTCACTTTTCAACACCGGATGTTGCTGCTTGTCTTGAACGCAGCCTATGGAACAAACCGGATGTTCTCTGAACAGAAACGGAAGCGGAGAGTTTCAGCGCAGGAGTTTTTTTTAATCTATTTTTAAATATTTGTGCGAATGAAAAACTGGTTATTTAACGGAGGAGGGATCAGGGCGATGCAGCCTCTCGTTATACGTACAGGATGTGTAAAAACGGAAATAAGTCACGTAATATGACGTAAACGGCGACTCTTGATGGCTGTTTGTCTCCTGTGCACAGTTAGCATGTTCATTATTATTATTCTGTAACACGTTTCATCGTCTTTACGTTTCTCACGTTTCTCACGGAAGATGTTTCCTGCAGCTAAAGAGCAGGAGGCTGTTAGCAGGTAAGAAGAGTCTACATCAGTAATGTTTGAGATGTTAGACAGAGCCTGTACTTTATAAAAGTGACTGAATATCCTCATTTTTAAACTGAGGACGTAGAAATGATCAAACTTCTCCTGTGAATTATGTTTGTACATCATCAGCTGTCAGGGCCGTATTTATTTATTTAGAGTACAAAGGGCAAACACAGGACCCCCCAAATCCCCCCTTTAACAAGAAATATTGTGTTCCTTTATTCAGTTTAAAGTGTGTAAAATCTGCCACCAGGGGGCTCTCAATCAAATCAATAACAGAAGATGACGCAGAGGCTGGCGGGGAATCATGGGAGTGTTGACCGTAGTCATGACGACCGGGCGAAACCGAGAGAATGTGTTTACCAACGAGCGAATGTGTCAGATTATAATTTACATGACGTTTTTGATCACAGCAGAACAAACAGCAACAGTATGGCAGCTTTCTGTAGCAACTCCGGTGTTTCCACGGCAACAGTTAAACATTTTGTGTCTGTCATGGCGGCTGCCGCGACGACACGTCCCGTTACAACTTTAAAATGAAGGAGTTCTCTGTCTTTGATAACTGTTCGAAATATTTCAGGTAATTTAAGTACTCATTTAAAATATATATATAAAACAATATTATTATATGAATTATTATAATACTATTAGTACTGATATTATTATTATTTTAATGTAAACATTGTCTTTATTCTGTGGTTATTTAAAGGTGTAATGTGTAGAATTTGTTGCACTATAATATCTGAATAAATTACAATTTTACTAAACCTGTTTTATGTTGTTGTCCAGTTCTTACATTACCTCAAATAAATCCAACAGTTCTCAAAGACAGACTTTAAATGTGACGGGTCTTGTTGCAGCGGCCGCCATGACAGACATGACGTGTTTATTGTTAAAAGGTTTTTTATTAAACTCTTATTCAGTGAAGGTCTCACCCTCCTTCTGGGGAATGTAGCGCCCTCTATTGACCAGCAGCCACTCGTATCGAAGTATCAACTATTTTGACCATCTTGTGCTTGATGGAAACATGTTGATAAATGTATATTCATGTTAACTGATCTTACATATTTCTGTGTTCTCTGTGTTGTTTTTCAGTCTGTCCAGAATCAAGTACCAGCGCCCGCCTGCAGGGGGAGCCGAAGGACACAACATCATGAAACGGATTCCTGTGCAGCTGCTCAGAGAGAAGTTTGCCCCGACTCAAATCAGCAAACCCCAAATCACTCTGATGCTAAACAACAAACCTGTTGCACCAAAAAGAACTCCTCCAGACCCCTCTCTTACACAGTTCGTCAGGACGCAGCTCGGGAGTGTTTTATCTCATAAAGCAGATTTGAATCCTCGTAACTTAAGAGACAAACATCCACCACAGGAACAGCCTCTGTGTTTAAAGACCAAAGTCCCTCTGATTTCAATACCTGCTACTACATGTCAAAGGTCAGAAACACGTCCAGGTCATCTCCCCGTCACGGGGAAGCTGAGGGAAGAGAGCGTTCAGGTCTCTTCTAAAAATCAAGTCCAAGTGGACTCAGCGTCTGAGCTCCCTCCGCCCATCAACAAGCACATTTCCCCTCCATCAGCCAACCCCTCCTCTGGCTTTAATGTGGTTTATTTTTCACCCGTCAAGCTTGTGAATCAAGCCGTTTCTCCACCGAGCGCTTCTGCCCCGCCCTCGTTTAAACTGCTCCACAACACATCCAATAAGAGTCCATGTGGACCCCCGCCCGCAGGATCTAAGGCGGGTTTAAAGCTGATTTCACGGGTTCCACAAAGGCCCAACAGCCCCATCAGATGGAAGATTGAAGAAGAGGAGAACTCGACCCCTCCAGTGCCTCCCTCGTCTTCAGTCGCTTCGGAGATTCTCCGGGCTGTGGCGGAGAGAGAGAGGGCGTGCAAGCAGCCGGAAGTCATTCAAAAGTTTGTTTCTCCCTCGAGTCGGGGAGGACGAGGAGAAGAAGACGCCCTGGTCCTGTGCAACGGGAAAGTCTTCAAAAAGCAAAGCAATACATTTAAAAACATAAAGAGTGACTCGTCTACAACAGCAACAAAAGTCTACGTTTTCAACAAAACAAAAGTGTCTTCTTCTCCTCAAAAATCCCCGCCGACAGCTGCACCTCCCAGGAAGCTGGTCTACCAATTCATCATCCCGCGTAAGTCGCATGAAGTCATCGACCTTTGTGACGAGGGCGATCAGGATGACAAGAGTCAGCGAGCGGCATCACAGCTGACCTATCCCGATGGAGACAACGTCCTCTTTAAGTTGTACTCGCCACCCAAATCTGAGCCTGAAGATTTATCTCAGAAGACACAAACTCCAAAGTCTCCTGTGAAGGACGCAGAGCGGGCGAGCACGGGAGGCGAGAGAGAAAAGATCGCAAATCCTTCACGTGTTTGCGGCGCAGTCGGGGCGAATACTGATGAGGGCTCGGGCGCCAAAAGTCAGCCGAGCACCTCCATCCAACGGGTGGAGTGCACGGACGATACTTTGACCTCTGACAGCGGCAGCTCATGGTCCACAGAGATGGAGTCCTGGAACGAGGAGGTGAGAAACACTTTGAGACTTTTTAATACCCGGGAGTCGTGTCACATCCTGCACACACAATTTATATTCTTCAGTTAATCAGATGTCGTGATCTGTTGTGAGTTAGGTTGGCGTTTCAAACTCGAATGACCATGTTGTGGTTTGTCTTCAGGAGACATTATAAAGACACTCGTGTTGTTGCCATGGTTACACAAGCTGCTCTTCTTCTTCTTCAGTATTCCACTCTGCTCGGGGCTCAGTTGTGTTAATGATCACTGTCGTGTTTGTGAGCTGTAAAAGTACAAAACATCCGGTGGGTGATGATGCTTCCCCGGTCTGCTCGCTCTCATTGGCTACTGCAGGAATTCCCATCAGGCAACCCGACGTGGAGTCATGAATATCAAACATGTTTGATATTTACAAATGCAGATCAAGGAGGCTCTGACTCACCTCACACTTTGAGGATTATTTGGACAAATAATCTGTTACCACAAGCCCGGAATCACAACCCAAGGTCGTTCAAATCGCTCCTAAAATCGTCTAGTGTGTTTGTTTTCCCTCTGGGATTAGTAAAGTATTTCTGATTCTGATTCTGTGAGAGTATCTTTACTATGTGTGTGTGTGTGTGTGTGTGTGTGTGTGTGTGTGTGTGTGTGTGTGTGTGTGTGTGTGTGTGTGTGTGTGTGTGTGTGTGTGTGTGTGTGTGTCGCCTTACGCAAAGATCTGACTTCAACCTCTGTGTTTCAAAGTTTTTTATTGATAGTTGTGAACGCTCCGTCCTGATTTAACTCGTCCTGTGTGAGCTCTCGGGTCTTGCAGACAATCGGGTCGTACATTGTGAGCTGACGTTCTGCCATTACCTTTTATACAACCTTACAGTGTTCTCCCGGCTTTAGCATTCTGACATTAGCATCAGGCTAAATGCACTACCAGATCAGAGCCAGTGTAACATCTGTACTGCTCATCTTCTTATATCGCTTGCTTTTTAAAAAAAAAAACTGTATTTTTCTTCTTGCAGAGCTCCGTTGATCTCGCGTCCCGTCAAATGTCCGACCGTCTGCTCAGACGGATGTTTGGGGTCGCGGCGGACGTGAAGATTTGTCTTCAGAGGATCGACGACGCCACACCTGGATGTTTTCCTGTAGAGCTTCACCACGGGGAGTTACACCGGGAACCAACGAGCAAGATGAGTGAAGAACTTCTTTCTCTGGATCCTTCCAGTCCGCTGGGCAGCGACGGATACAGCGGGTCTCTGAGTGTGAAAAGTGAAGAGGAAGTGTCTGCAGACTCTGCGTCTACCGCCTGTCACACACATCGTAAACCTCTCCAATGTTCACATTTCAACCCGACAACAGGACCTCTCTCTGCTGCGAGTGACCCTCAAACCGACACACCGATTAGCTACATGGAGCCCATAGAGGATGAGAGTTTCCTCCACACAAACGGCCCACACAAAGCAGACGCCGCTGCAGGCACGTGTTCAGACAAACGGAGGATCGGACGAACAAGGAAGCGCACGACTTGTCCGTGCTGCGTCCCCGGGACTCAAAGTCAGGCCGTGAATCTTACTGTCAAACGGGCACTGACGGCGGAGCGGGCGAGAGGAAAGGCTGGAACAAAAACAGCAAGAAAACGTTCAACAACGTCCGTACCGATCGGGTGTCAAAATGCAAAGAAGAAATGTTCCGATTTTCCGGCCGGTCACGGCTCGTGTTCGGCGTTCGCAGACTCTGACGAGCTGAGGTGTAACGAGGAGATCAGACAGCTCAGAGCGCTCCTGAAGGAGAAAGAAGCAGCGTTAGAGCTGATGAGGAAAGCTTCAGCTGACATGAAACATCACTAACAGTAACATTTAAAAACAGACATTCTGCTGCACAAGTCTAATGTACTGATTGATTTTAAGAGTTTGGGTTTATTTGTTTGTTTTAAAGAAACTGTCTGGATCTCTCTGTTTGTGTCGATTGTGGCGCCCCCCTGTGGACAAAGCAGCACATTGCATCTATAGGCTGATGTTTTTATGAAAAGGTATAAAGAATGTTTTTAGACTAAAGGAAAATCATGCTGCTTTCTTTTAAAAGTCAAACCGAACACTCACTGTGGATATTCTCTGTGGAAAATGTAAACAAAGGCATTTCCGTTAATCGACACGGCGGCAGCACAGAGATTAAAAAAACAAATGATTACAAAGTCTTCTTGCTCCTTGTTTCTTTTTCTTTTAGCTCATAAAGAAGTTATAAGACATTTTGGTTCATGCACAGTGTCATGATGAACCAAGCTACAACATCAGGTGTTTAAACATGAAGCCGAGGCTGGAGTGTAAAATCCTGCAGTTCCTGGAGTGTCCACTAGAGGCTGGCTGCAGAAGCACAGGAAGTCACATACAAACCCATTCTAAAAATCCTGTTTTTACAGCAGAGATTAACATGTTTACAGCCTGGTTCAAAAACATAAATGTCTCGATCGACACACACTGTATGGGGCGAATTTTTTGATGACTCATCAGTTTTGATTTGATGAAGGATAAGAGTTATTCACAATAAGGCGTGTAGCTGACCTGATTGACAGGCGGGCGCGGTGTAACGGTTTGTCAGGAGGTTTAAAACCCGCCTCAGCTCCAGCTCTCAGCCTGTCGTTAGGTTGACTGAAAGTTAGACTGAGACAGCATTTCCAGCATGGAGACCGCCATCGATGAGACTCCAGCGCTCCCTGCAGGAACAGACGGGCGACATCACTCAGGCTTCAAACATTCATATTTACAGTCCATGTAAATGACCTGGAAGATGCAATATTACAGCTCTAAGTTTCAAAGTAAAATATGAACAAAAGCAAACAGAATCATCTCCAGGAGGTCAAAAATAAACAAAGAGAACAACAGGTAAAAAAAATATATATTTGAGACGCTGGAGAGAGGTTCAGACACCCTGAGTGGATCCACACTCCTGACCACGTGGTGGCGGTAATACACCAGTTCGTTGTTTGTCAACCGCCGATTAAACAGGAGAAGAAGAAGAAGAAGCGCGCGGACCAAACCGGAAGTTGTGATTTGCTGGGAAACGAAAATGCAACTACAGATGAATTACTTCAGCTGTTGTGTTTGAGGCTCAGCAGGCGTGTGTAAGGTATGTGCCAAATTATTTGTACGATATTTATGGTTGCAAAGAAACTCACAACTTCAGTTTTTGTCGGCAGGTTGATGGTGAAGATATTTACGAGCTTTTTAACATCTGACGAACAGACAGACCCGAGTGTTTGTTTAACGTGTCGGATAACCTCGTTAAAATGTTGAACTATTTGACAAAACAGAACCCTGAAGACACTTTGGTTATCACACATTTATCTCCAGTGTTAAAGAGGACATATTATCCCCCTTCTCCACCTTTTCAAACAGTCCCCTGTGGTCTAAATGAAACATCTGTGCTGTGCACATCTGCTCCAGCTCTGCAATATGACCATTTATATTTGTCTTTTGGTTTTTGAATTGTTTGTGATTAAAAAAGTGATTTACATCAGAAATATGTTAAAAATGTCTCCCTCCTCTCTGACAGACTCTAACCCTGTTCACAGGTAAATACAAAGAACATGGATCTCCTTGTGAGACATGAAATCTACATCCCAGAAGATGCCGAGGTGAAAAGCATCCCTCTCAGTAGTTTACCAAACTCAGTGCTGAAGCGAATGGGCCTCTCTGTGTCCGACCCCGACGGCTCCAAGAGGCTCACAGACTCCGCTATGGGGGTATGGATCTGTCCTGCAGTCCTCCAACCAAAAGGCCAGAAGCGAACCTCCAACCGAGGGAACCCTCAGTTAGAAAATATGCCTTTGAAGATAGCCAAAGAGTTTCGGGGCTCGCCAGGACCGTTCAACGTGTCTTTTGTCTCCTCCAACAAAGCGGCTCACGAGGTGTTGAACGAAACCTTACATGGAGCAAATGTCTCCGCAGACACGTTGCCCCCCCGCCCCCTCGCCTTGCCTCCAGGCTTAGCGCCAAAGACCTACCAAGTGGCCGTCATCATCTATCAAGGGCGCGTTTACCTGTCCATCAGGGAGCGCCGTCGATGCAAGTGTCCAGGAGAGACAAAAGATCCACAGCCGGCTTCCAAAGCGGCCATTCTTTCACCACAGCCGGCTTCCAAAGCGGCCATTCCTCCACCACAGCCGGCTTCCAAAGCGGCCATTCCTCCACCACAGCCGGCTTCCAAAGCGGCCATTCTTTCACCACAGCCGGCTTCCAAAGCGGCCATTCCTCCACCACAGCCGGCTTCCAAAGCGGCCATTCCTCCACCACAGCCAGCTTCCAAAGCGGCCATTCTTTCACTACAGCCAGCTTCCAAAGCGGCCATTCCTTCAGCGTCAGACGCGTCCTCTAAAATCCAGAAGAAGGTAAGACGACTCATCAGATTTACGAGTCACAGCAACAGACGAGTTCAAAACTCATAAGAACATTGCAGGTTCTTTTCTAAGTGTAGCTTCATCCCTGGAGGTAAAAGCAGAAGCAAGAGTTTGCAGCCTCAAGCCGTGGTCAGACAACACGTCATAAACACGATTATAATAATAATAAACTTTGTTTGTATAGCACCTTTCATACAAGTATTGCAGCTCAAAGTGCTTTACAGCAGAACAAGACATAAAAAGAGTATCACATAATAAAATAACACATGAAAAAAAATGGTATTAAATATTTGAAATTTGCATTAAAAAGGCATAAAATATTATAAAATAGCAGTGAAACATAACCCTATAGATGCCTGTTCAAAATGCTAAAGTGAAGAAGTACGTTTTAAGCTTACTTTTAAAAATATTTAGTGAGCTAGCCTCGCTGATATCTAATGGTAATGTGTTCCATATCTTTGGCGCGTAATTAGCAAAAGCTGCATCTCCGATTTTCTCCGGCTGCTGCTGGGAACCTTCAGTAGGCTCAGGAATAGAATAGAATAGAGTAGAGTAGAGTAGAATAGAATTACTTTATTGATACCAAACAGGGAAATTGTGGCATTACAGCAGCAGGTTATCCAAACACACAATATTAGCAAATCTAAACACAATATAATATTAAATACAAAGTAAATAAGCACTAAAAATATCAAAACTAAGAATGGGAATATATACAACCAGGATTTAACTAAGCATTACTTCTAGTCTTAATTAAGAAAAGATTAAATACAACATACTTTGCTGGAGGTAGATGTAAATGTGCAAAAACAGTATTGACATAGGGAGCTGTGCAATCAGTCAACGGGAGTCTGGTTATAGTCGATCCAGCAGGGACGCCTCACGACATCCCCGCACTTGTTTGATTTTTGTCTCCCCATCACATCAGTGACCCTGACCAATGAGAGCCCAGAGCGCTCTGCACGTGCAGGAGTCTCAAGTGTAAACAAACAGAATGATGAAGTTGGTGCTGTGAGATGGAACTATGAGACATGTTTGGCGCTATTGTGCGAAACTTTTTTAATTGTTTTAGTGCAATTCACGTTTCCACCTCCAGGGGGAGCTAGAGGGACTCACCTGGTTTTACTCTCTGAAAATGGCATCACCCACACAAACAGCACATCTCTCATGTTTTTAATCGTACAGCAGACGTTTGTTTGATTATTTGTGCTCTCTAATATTTAATTGTGACTTGTTTATCCTCCCCGCAGCGCCCCGCCCCCCAGGCTTCTCTTAAACCACAAAAGAAGAGACTGCGCATCACTTTGACCCCCAGGTTGAAATCCCCAAGGAATCCTGTCAAAACACCCACCACCACCACCACCACAGAGCAGGTAACTAAAAGAATAATTAAGACGTTGATTGTGGGGGAGTTTTCATAATACGGGCTGTGGCTCAGTAAGTAGTCTGCTGCCTCTCAACCGGAAGGTCGAGGGTTCGATCCCCAGCTCCTGCAGCCACAGGTCTGATGTGTTACAAGACACTAAACCCCAAGTTGGTCCCGCTGCTTTGTTGGTGGCTTGTGAATAAATGAGTTCATACTGATCCTCTGCCATCAGTGTGTGAATGTTCTTCATCTTTTAACCCCATGTCGTACCGCTGGAGACCCCTCCCGCCCTCTCCCATCCAACCAGGGTTAGTCTCCCGCTGTGAGGTCAGCAGGACATCAGTGACAGTCCTCTTGAAATTCTCTAGATATTTTCAAGAGTGCATGTGTGAAAATGGTTAATAGTGTATCTTATCTTCTCTTGTCCCAAATATGATCACCTCAAGATGCCAAACCTGAGACTTTAAAACATCAGTTCACAGAGCAGGTGTTATTTAGGTGTAAAATAAACGAGCTCATTGTGATGAAGCTGCTTTGTGTGTCCTCCAGAAGCCGCTGAACGGCAACACAGCTGACAGGAATCTCACCAACAGTAAAGCAGCACACAGTGAACACAGAAAGGATGTGACACACAGCAGAAGGGGAGGTTCCTCACCTTCAGTCCCCCAGTCCACTGACGGAGCGCACAGACCAGACGACCCTGAAGCTGACGAGAAGCAGCGTGCAGAGGACACAGCAGACCGGGTTCAACAGGAGACCCCCTCTGACAGTGAGACCCAGGAGCCGGGCGGTGACCGAGCTCAGAGCTCCAGTCAGAACAATAACACGGATGTGGAAATAGAGCTGGGCAGTCAGAGGTTGAGCTGGAGAGAGTCTCAGGGTGCCTCCGCTCCTCTGCTGCTGCAGGAGTGTGACTTTAAGGAGCTGGCTCAGGAGGAGAAGATCGCTATCGCTAAAGCGCAGCTCCTACAGAGTGAAGCCGCTCTGAAAAACCTGAACTCATCAAAGTGACAGAAAAATTACAAATCAAGGCGGGTGTAGCCGCACATTTTTGCTTTTTTTAAATTTTTGTAAAATCAATGTTTAGACTCCGGGGTCCAAGTTATTGTTTGGTGAACATTCAGTTTCTGCAAATATTTGCAATAAAGAAATTATTGAGTTCAGTCGCCTTGTCTTTTACTTCCTGTTTGAAAACAAAAAATAAACTTTATTCATGCAGCACTTCTCTTCACAAGGTTACATTGATATAAAGGAAAAGGATAAAAAAAAAGACTTGAGTTGGGGCGCCGGTGGTGTAGTGCTTGGTGCGGGGGCTGTTGTCCTCCAGGTGGTTGGCCCAGGTTCAGGTCTAACCTTTGGCCCCTTTCCCGTGTGTTGTTCCTCACTCTCTCCCTCCCTCTGTTCTTTTTGACTCTTTCCTCCGTCTTGTCTCTCAAATGAAGACAAAACGCCCCCCAAAATACGATCTTAAAAAAACAGACGAGTTTAAAGACGAATACAGATTGCAGATAATTTAAGAATTCCTAAAACGTCCAAATGAAGCGTGTGAGAAGGTCAGTGTGTTTATGAGTGATGACACAATACAAACAGATGCTGAAGGCGTCTCCTCTCAGTGTAAATAAAAACCCTCTAAGATGAACATGAAGCTAATTGTGACGATTGAAACAGTCATGAAGGAGGATTCAGTGCTGTAGCTGTTGCGTAGTTTCAGGTGTGTTATGAAGGCGTTATTTGTGACCTGGTACGCACGCGTTTGAGTCGGTCCCAGCCTTCAGAAAAGAATATCATGTTTGTGATTGTGACAAATCTCCAGCGAGAACACAACAGGACTTGTTCCCTCTGCTGTGACAGTGTTTGAAATCATCAGATAACGGCTCAGGATGAAACAGTTTGAGGAGCAGAGGGGAGGAAACGTCCAGCTGTGCTCCTCCTCCTCCGTCGTCCTGCATGAATAAAAGTCTGCAGGTCTCCTCGAGTCCGTCCACACAGACAGGATGCACTCCTCATCAGCCCGACCACAAACTCTGAAGGTAAGATCACCATTCACACTTTTTTATTTCTCTGAACGTGGGATCAGGAGGAAGTTTCTGCAGCAGCTGTTTAGTTACAACAACACAACAACAAGTTGTTACTGAAGACTACAAATATTATGTTGTTTCTGAACATTTTCTGGTCGTTGTGTCCTCGCTGGACTTTCCTGTAAACCTGCTTCTCTTAACTGCATGTGCTCAGAGAGGTGACAAGCTCTGATTTAAGGCAGCACAGATGAAATGAGTCCAGTTTTTAATGTTGGCTTCTCGTGCACAGCAGGTCAGCTCAACATGCACAAGTGTGATTGTTCTCTGCAGACAGATGATCGTTGAAACATGTACGGATAATCACATTCTGAATCGATATTTATTTGGATTAAAACAGAGTCTGAAAATCCACAAATGCTTGAAATATTTGTCAGATCCTGGTTTGCATTCAGCCTTTGATTTGTAACATTTTAGAGGAAACTTTGACGGAGAGAATTAACAGAAGACGGAGCTCTGAGAGTGAAGCGTAGTTAAGGTTTTAAACACTTTGTCAGTCAAAAGAAGAAGTTTAAGGACTCGACTTCAGCTTCAGAACTGCCGTGCTCATGATTTCTGACAGTTTATAACCAAAACCAGAGCCGGTGTTACGCTGAGAAATGCATCCCTGCAGAGAACTGCATGCACCTCACAGGACAATAAACAAATACAGCAGACACAATTTTAACATTACCATGTTTTGCATCCACTCTTAAATCTCCACTACGGACACTTCTGAGTCAAACACTGTGCAGGTCATAATCACACAGGCTGAAGAAAGTCTGCAGAACAATGAGGACACTTCATGTTTATTAAGTATAAACTTAAATTAAAATAAACACAAACATTAACATTAAAATCATATTTTAGTTCTTTACTGCACTGAACTGTTTTCCAAACTGCTTGAACATCAGCAGAAATCCTCCTTCTGTATTCTCATGACTAACTTCATTTAGAAGTTGTACTTCTTGATCACTGTCATGTTTGTGAGCTGTATTTTTTTTATGTATCTTTGGGAGTGTTTTTAATGTTTTCATCTTATCGCCACGACTCAACTCCTCTTCACAATCTGTGTTAAAGAAAAAAAAAAAGAATAGTGTATCTTGTGTGTCCTCCTCAGGTGATCTAAAACCTGAAAAAGCCAGTTCCTAAAGCGCACAGCATATGACTTAGAACAGCCATTTTCAAAGTGGGGGTCCTGACAGTGTGGTGGGGTCACATGTAGGGAAAAGGGGGTGTGGCTGCACAGACTCACATTATTATTCATGTCTTCATGTTGAGCTCTGACAGGCAGAACTTTGTTGTTGTTTCCTCACAGTCTCTTCTTCTTCTCCTTCTCCAGGTGTGGTGTGTCCGGGTGTGCATGTTCTACTCCACCATGTGTCTGTCCGGCTGGCCGCTCTCCTCAGAGGCCGCCAGACTCCGCTGTGGAACCGACCTCCTCAGTGACCTCATATTCGTGTGCGGAGATCGGGGAATCTATTTGGGTGAGTCTAGTTTTTTTTATTTTGCATACACGAGACCTAAAAAGCTGCTTATGAGATTTTTCTCTGTTGGAGCGACAGGACAGAGGATAGTGTCTGTAAAACAGGGAGAGAGAGAGAGAGTGAGTGGGGAATGATGGGCTGCAAAGGTGCCACAGGTCGGATTCAAACCTCAGCTTGAGTGTACATGAGGCATGCAAACTAACCGCTAGGCCAATGGCGCCCCTGAGATTTGAATTTTCATGCACACAAGCAGAAACTGAAGCTTCACTCAGACATCAGACGTACTTTATTTATCCCTGCAGGTGATTGTAAACGTATATATGTTTGTTTTTTAAACAATATGTTTATTGAGTTTTAAACATTTTTCCAAGACACACAATTACAATTAAATAAATTGTAAGGAAAAAAATAAAAATTATATATATATATATATATATATATATATATACACATGCACATATATACACATTTATAAAATAAGGGGGGAAAAGTAAAATATAATAATACAAAATAAAAACAAATTAATTACAAAATGTTGCAAAATGATTACTGTCAGTATCAAATAAAAATAACCAAAGGGAGTGCATTGCCATAGATGATTTGTCAATCAAAAATATTCTGCCCAAGAACAGTTTCTGCAAAAATGACCACAATTACAGACATTGCCAACTCTTTACCAGCCGAGCTCAAAATATGTGACAGATCTTTATCCCGAAGAAAATTAATATATAGGCCCCAGATATCGTCAAATAATTCTTGTTTGTCTTTAAGTGTATATATGTTATCTTTTCCTGAGACCTTCCTCAGCCTACCACTGTTTCTCCATGTTAATGCTTTTGTTCTTTTAGCATGCAATATGCAGAGGAAGACCCGTTCTCTTACGTCATTTTGAGTAGATACCCAGAAGAAAAAACTTAGGTTCTACAACTAATTGAAATGATAAAAACTCCTGCATTACACGTCCGACTTCATCCCAAAATTCTTTAATTTTGTAAACGTATATTTTAAAGTTAAAAAATGAAAATATAGTATAAAGTATAATATAAACATTCAGAGGCGATCTAATACTGACTCTTGCACGTGTTAGAGTCCGTCTCATATCATGCAGGCTGACAAAGGTTCATCTATCAGGCTCTGCTTCTTGCATAACGAGAGAGGAAATAATTAAAAACATGAGCTCTAAATACTGAACTTCTATCTTGTTTGAGCAGAAACACAGATTAATAATATTCTCTCCGATGTAGATGTTATTAAATATGACAAAGAAAGCAGATTGTAATGAATGTTATCAAGGTTATTCTACCCTGAGTGTGAAATCTTTACTCTGCAGCGGAGGGGCCACAGATATCTCAGATATGGTCACGGTCAAGGTGTCCACATGAACACACGGCGGTAACTGAGAGCGAGTTATCAACCCCTCCAACAACAAACACATCCCGACCAGTCACAACAATAGTCACCCGCACTGCAGGGCGGAGCCAAAGAAACCCTTTAACTCCAACAAAATCTCATGAATATAAATCGATTTTGATCACCGCGGTTCAGCTTTAAACACGAATCTGTAGGTGCAGCCGTCTCACCTTCTTTCTCTGAGAGATTTACCCACAAGCCCTTTCACTCAGTAACTTTCCCCCCCGCTCTGACCAAGGCCGACTCCTCCATGTGCTATCAGAGCGCCCGGGCTGTTAATCCTCCAACATGGCGGCGAACTCACAGGACACAGCGCCTCGGTGTGTGATAGCTTTGTTTTAAAAACGCCGCTAATATCAGAACGCAGCAGAGCTTCATATTCATGACAAATGATCACTTCAGTGTTTGGATGAATTTAGTATCCACGGTAACCCCCCCCCCCCCCCCCCTCGCTGTGGTTATCAAATACAATCAGTTTGAACAAGTTAATTCACTTTCAGTCCTAGACCGGTGTGGAGGCTCGGAGGGCAAAAAGAAAAAGAGCCTCAGAAAGTGGCGGCCATCATTGAACACACACTGAGGAGCTGCAGCACAGGCTTTCTAATTTACCATCTCCTCTAAACGAGGCACGTTTACATCACCTGACCACCACAGAAAAGCAGACTGACACCACAAACACTGCAGGAGTTTTTCAGGAGTTTTTCAGGAGTTTTTCAGGAGTTTTTCAGGAGTTTTGTGCAGGTGTGAAAACTCTAAAACAGGGAAACATGATTCAGAAGCTTCACAAAGGATACTTAGACATGTGGACTTAGGGAGTCCTGACATTTTGATTGGTGGACGACCTCTACTTACACAGCAGATAATTGCAAATAGGTTGTGGGAAGACACTTGATGTCCCCTTTAATGTGCATACAGTCATTGTGCATTAATAAGTAAAACATTTGTAATATTTTTGTCTGACCCTCCATGTTTTCATTCGAGTGTCTTCACCAAGCTCTAAAGAAATACAGAGTCTGATATCTGATGTTATAACTTACATCTGTTAGTCCGATCACTGTCCACTTATATCTACTCTTTTTATATTTTGTATTTTAAGTTAAGTTTAAGCTTTAAGTTGTTTTTAAATTGACACTTTATATTTTAGGTTTAAAATGTCTCGTCTACCTGCAATGTTGTTAATTTACTGCTCTGTGTGCCTTTGAATTGCCCCCCCAGGGACAAATAAAGTTTTTTTGAATTGAATTGAATTGACGTTTCCCTCTCTGCAGGCAAGGGGACGTGGTCCGGTTACGGCGCTCGGCCCCGGGGAAAGGGGATCGCCGACAAGTGCTGTGGACCTTCAGGCTGTGAACTTCAGCACCTGGAGTTGTACTGCGCCAAACCAAAGAGCCCACCGCACACCACAGCGTATCCATCCTCCACAACAACAACAACAACGACAACGACAACGACAACAATAACGACGACAGCAGCTCCTCAAACAACCACAGAGCCGGACACGGTAAGACCCCGACCTCATCAACACCGCTCGTTCTTTTAACCTTTAGAGGAGTCGAATGCATCTCTGAAACGTGGGGGCAAGTTGAGTGGGATCAGAGGTTTTGTATTAATAACGGATGTAAACACTGCAGGTCAGGGTTTGTGGGTTGTAGCGTTTTTGTCAGCTTTAGAATCAGTGGATGTGTGCAGAAGATCCAGGGAGGAGGCAGAACCAATTAAAACAGACCAAACCTGACATGCATCAGTAAATGTCCACACAAAGAGAGACCAGATCTGAAAGTGGCCATAAGACCATGTCGCTAAAGAGTGACCCTCTGATGTAAAAATGTGGCCCAATACTTGAGTCTGATCTCAAGTCTTTATTGGGTTTTAGAGCTCCCACATAATGCAGCAAAGAAGGTTTTTCAGAATGTTTCAGTTTGCTTTCTTAACTTCAACCAAAGGCTTTTTAAAAGCATGCCGCGTTCAGGGAGCAAAAGATAAGTGACAAGCTGACCGTGGACGCCAGGCAGCCATGTTGCTATCTTAACAATAACACTGTCTTTGTTAAACGGTGGTTAGCCTCTACTTGGAGGCTAAAGACTTCTTGGACCATGTTACTTCCAAATTTGTGGCTGTTTTTGGTTTTATCTAACTCAGCTGTGAACTTCTTCAACATCTTCTTTCATTTAGCTTCTAGCGTCTGTTTGTTGAAGCACAAAGTAGTCCTGACGACTCGCTAATAAATAGACATCAACTCAGTTCTTCTTCTTCTGCAATCTTAAAGGAGCAATATATAACTCTGACACCTAGAGTTTAAAATGGGTACTGCAGTTCAAATTCTAAACACTGGAGAGATGTAATCACATAATTTAAGAAGAAGAAGGGGAAAATGTTTGGGTAAAATAAGGACTTAAACGTGTATAGGACAGGGTCGGGAAAGAGATGAAATGTACTGCGTTGTCCACAAGGGGCGCCAAAGTCTACATGAACCAAAAGTTCCTCACAAGAGTTTCCATTCTAGCTAGCATAAAGAGCTAAAATCTGTTTTGAAATGTTTTAATTTATGCATTTAAAGATTGAGTGCTGTTTTAAATGCAAAGATATTTTCCGGCAGAACATATTAAAACAATAAATTGTGAGAGTTGTGACTTCTAACCTGAAGTAAACCCATAATAAAGTCGAGATCTGGGATAAATCCGAGCCCTCACTAAGGGCCAAGGCTACCTGCTCCAGCCAAACTCCCCGTCCTTGAATCTTCTCTTTATCCTCTTTGTCTCGCAGGCACGGCAGCTGTTCCAAACGCTTTATCAGAAGAGACTTGTGGAGCACCTCGGGGCTCCCAACAGCCCCAAAAGAGACGCGTACAGAAAGAAAACAAAGACTTCTTCCAGAGGGAAAAGCAAAGCTTCATCGTCACGCAGGAGGACGAACACGACCAGCGTGTCTTCTTCAGCCTCCAGGAGTCCTCTTGAAAGACCGACCAGATCTGGATCCTGACTTCAAACTGGATCTTTGAAGGGACTGGACTTATCGCAGCAGGTCTCAAAAGACGAAATACAGCCGAAATGCAAACTCAGAGAAACTCTCCTCTAAAGTCGGCATCACAAACAGATTTGGAAGGAAACAAAAAGCGGCCATATTGGAGGTCTGATCCCCGCCTCTGGATTACTCGCTCTCTGGTTCTCAGTGTAATCTCTCACTGAGGCGTTCTGTTATCTGACTTTAAGTAGCAACGCTTGTACGATATGACTCTCTAACGATGTTCCATAAAGCCTGTTAAATAATGAACAACCTAGAATATCACAATGTTTTCTATCCCAGTGCTGATGTGGTAAAACAGGCCGGACTCTTGCTGCTGATGCTTTTGTGGGAACACAAAAAGTCTCTTGAATCCTGCAGCACATCTCGCTACAATCCAAAAAACCTATTAACTAAAACTAGCACAAAGTGACTCCGCCTACTCTCCTGCATTAAACACGCTCATACAGTCAGCACGAGCTGCGTTCATCAGCAGCTTCAAGTAACGATGCGTCCTTTACTCAAGTGTCCACATGACGACAAAGACAAAGACATGGTGTCGTCCATGGTGCAGGGCGGTTAAAACGACCTGCAGAGAAAAGAAGACGACCACAAGGTTTCCAAGCTATGGTCTTTGCAGAAGCATGAATGTTACACTTTTAGTGTCAGTGCAGGCTTGTCTGCGTTCCCTTGCTGCTGTTTGTAGGCGTTCCATAAGTCCTTGAGTCCTTGTGTCCTTGATTCCTTGAGTCCTGCAGGAAGTGACGCAAGGTGACAGCAGCAGGTGCAGCGTGATAACACGTCCCCTCTGCAGGTTAGCGTGCTAATAAAACATGTAGCTACGGTGACCACATCATGCACGCGTTTAATATTCTTCTGTGTGACATCACGTCTCGTTTTCTCCTTCCTGGAACAGAACCCGGTATCGTCAAGTCTCAAACTGAGTTTCATGATAATCTGAACGTAACTTACTGCAGGGCGGTTTCTTTTGTTTCTGATGTATTTAAAGAACTAACTGTGTATTTCTTTAAACATGTTTTAACCCTTTAAGGTTGTTGTGATGAAACGGTTTATTTGCGTTTATTTAAGAACATTAACATTCCTTTAAATGTCGTGTAGCTCCTCTGTTCACTTTTTCTTTTAGCTCCTTTTTGGGTCTCCTCCATCTCCTCCTTCCAGTGCCTGGACGTTTAGCTGCTAAATTCACTTTTTTGCATCGTATTTATTTATTTGAAACGTATCTTAAAAAGAACAAAGTAGAACATAAAGCGACCAGCTCTGTCAGCGTACTCCCTGTAAGGACTGATTCATGCAGTACAGTTTGTTTTGTAAATGTTCGCATCCTGACGTCCTGTGATGTGAACTTCGTTTGCTGAAGATGTTTTCTAACCTGTTGTTGTTTTTGTTGTTGTATTTATAATTTACGTAAATGTGAAGCCTGTGACGTTTAAAAACACTTTATTCTGCATTTCTTGAGACATGTTTTTGAGCACTTTTTAACCTCCTGTAGCTGGACAGCGTGCGTTTGTGGAGTTTGTGCCGTCTGATTGTTGCGGCGCCTGCTCCACTTTCAGTGTTTTTTATCTGAAGTGTGATGTTTCTTATTTTTGTGTCTGACGTATTTTTCATAAAACACTTTGAATGCATTCACTATTTATTTCACTCTTTGAGAAAATATGACTTCAATAAATATTTAAACTTCATAACTGTTTGTGACGTTCATTTTGTAATTGTTGGATTTTATTGTTGTTGTTGTTCTTCTTCTTCTCCTTCTCCTCTCAGCTGTGTGTTTGTTTTAAATTCCGGAAGCTCGCATCAATATTGAACACATCTTTTATTGTGGCTTCAGTGTCATCATAAACAGCTGACTCACTTTACTCTGACATAAAAGCAGTTGTCCTTCAGAGGCCACTCGTAGAGTCCTGAAGGCCGTCTCAGATCTGCGCTGAGCCCGATAATGAGAACTACTCTCCTCTGCTTAATCTGCTTAATCAGCAGTAAAGTGGACGGTGTGTTAAAGGTAACCAGAGTTCAGGGGTCCCTGTGATGTTTTCTGAAGCATGCTAACTTAACGCTGGAATGCAGCAGAAGTGCCAACCAGCCTGCTCACAGCTGTGCGGGTGCAGAGCAGATTTAGGACAGGATATTTGGGAGGATTGGAGGGGGACACGGTCGGGACTGCAGGGCAGAGGTGGCACAGCTGATTCTTCAGGCTGCAACATGGAAGTCTGCAGAAGATGAGTGCAATCAAATCCTCTTTTTTATATTTCAAACTGCAATCACTGATAACTGCTCGTATTAATGTAGAAGTGTAGAAGGCTGTGTGCATTATAATACACTCAGGGGCGTGTCCAGACTTTTAGACTTGGGGGGGGGGGGGGGGGGGGGCCTGAACATGCAAACTCCACACAGAGAGGCTCCTGTCAGACGGGGAATCGAACCAGGAAAGGCTGTGCGTTAATTGTTATACAAAACGACAAAAACATCATTCGATCATCATAAACTCAGTGGAACACATTTCACTGGTCTTTATTCCAAAACAAACTAACTGACTGCTCACTCCATCACATCCAGGTCACATTTGGTACGTTCCCTTTCCACCAAAGATCCAGTCGTTTGTAAATTTTGAGACCGGTAAAAGAGTTTCACATCTTGTAATTGTGTTTTATAAGTCTTACATTTATTTTGTCTTTGGTTAAAGTGTTTTGCGTTTGTCATTTTGTTTTTTATAAAATGTTTTCCAAAATGGAAATTTGTCTCAAGCTTTGCAAAACCTCTCGATCCCTGTGACGGGTCTCTTCTCAGGCAGGAAGCCGATTCTGGCCTTTTGGACTCCACAACAAAGTAACAGCTGTTCACCGTGAGCTCGATAAGATCCAGCAGGGAGAGATTTCTCCTTGTGGCGGCTAACGTCACAGTCTGATAGTGATTCACTCCCATCTCCTCCTGTGCAGCGCTCGTCTAAAGCCCCCCCTCCAATCCTCCCCCACTCCCCCCCACCTCACCTCCGATTCTCATGGCCGTGAGCGAGCTGTTGTTGTCGGCCTGAAAGGTTAAACGTAACACTGGAAACATTTTCAACACGATACAACTTCCGTGACGTTGACAAAAATACAGTAGCTGTTTTCTGAAGTGTCACCGACGCTGGATTTACACGATGTGCAGAAACATTTACATTTGCTGCTTTTCTGCAGCGACCGCTCTTTTTCTATCGTCTGTTTCAAACCGTCAGCAAAAAGTGTCGAGTTAAAGGTACAAACACACCTTTCATGCAGACTTCAAGGTTTCCTTTTTTTTTATGTGATTCTGACTGAGATGCAATCGCTGTTATCGCTGCACCAAGACGATGATTAAACAGTCAGAGAGTCTGTTATTATAAAGCATGAACTCTCACCTACAGGGCCCCGGCTGCTGTCACTCACCTGGTGAAATGACATCAAGGCTTTAGGTTATGCAGAATCAATGGTATCAGCTACCACCTCATCCAGAATCTCATTGTTTTAATGACTTAATTAGCCAGCTAATGAATCAGCCTTGTGCACACACGTTATACATTTGATAACTTTGTTTTTTGCTAACCCCTCGCTCCTCTGCAGCTCCCGTCTCTAATGCAAATATTGACACTTCTGCCTCTTAGCAAACAACATAATGTCAAACTGCAGGCTTCACAACAGCTGTCCACACTTTGTATCGTCTATAGAAGAGTATACAGCTCTTGTGTAACATCGTATTTTGATGTCACTAAGTCCCTGAAACACCAAACAGACGTCTCAATTTAGCACAGAAGAATGCCAAATATAACGCTGCAGAGTCATGTTTATTACTATTGTTACGGCTGTATGTTGCTCCTGTGCTGTTTGTCCCTTCTCACTTCCTGTTGTCTCCAGCCCAGGTGAAGCCACTAATTGCACAACGAGGCGCACCTGGCCTCAGAGCTGGCTGCAGGAAAAGGAGGCATTTGGAGTTGGGACTGCTGTGCCTCTCAATATAATAATAATAATAAAGTTTATTTATAAAGCACTTATCAAAACCAACTTCACAAAGTGCTTTACAGAAAAAATAATAACTCCCAACAGTCAAATACACAACAATAAAATCCTATAAAAAAGCATGAAAAATAAAACAACAGTGCAGCAATCATCCGATTAACAAAGAAAAGAGAAACAACCGAGACAAAGATTGGCTAAATTTAACAGTAAAACAAATAAAACATCATGGATGAAACAAGGATTATAAGAAGGTACTTACGATAAAAATGTGTTTTTAAAAGTGATTTAAAAGAAGATACTGATGTAGCTAGTCTGAGATCCTCAGGCAGGTCGTTCAAGTCGGGGATTGTCTGTTGTGTTTTGTTGTTAGTTTTGATCTTTGTTATCATTTAGTTTGTTGTAATAATAATAAATCCCTTTGTCTTGACTTTTGTTAAGGTGTTTAATGTGTTTTACTGGGTTCATTTGTGGATTGTTGTTGGCCCCATAGGGCCGCTTTCTGGTCGAGCGTAACACTATGCACATCTGTCTGCACGTGTAGATCACCTTTCTAAAGCATGCACATCAGCCTGTATTCAGCGTGCACATGTGTGGTCTGCTGAGTCTTGAATCTATGCTAGCGTACCTACGCACTTAGCCTGACGTGCGCCTCCTCAATTATATCACTACACGCCGAAGCGATGCAACCCTGACAGCCTGTGATTGGTCCACTGCGTCGCAACATCGTATTTCCTTTATTTACAACATTTCCAGTATTCCAGCCACTGTTTTCAAAACTCTGCCAAAGGAGGAACGCTCCAAGCCTGTAAGATCAACCGCTGCTCAAGATTCATTAGCGGGAGCGCCGATAGCCTAGCTGTTACATCTCCGACGCGGTGTTTACGCCGTCTGATTTATGTTGAGCTCCCTCTAGAGGAATCCTGCAGTAACACGCGTTGTGTGTGAACATTTACGTTCATTATATATTTGATCCTTACGCCTCGTCATGTGTCAAAGCCCGTAAACTGATGGGAGTGAAACTGAGATTTGTTAATGTGTCAGTAAAATGTTTTTGGCTTCACTTCAAGATCATGCAAATCTGAAACCTGAGACTTACAGTTAAACGAGATGAACCCAAACACTGAATCTTTCTCTGACTTCTCTTTCTGCTGAGCTTGCACTAAAAGGCTCTCCTGCTTTCTGTTTTGATTCGAGCAGAGTCTCCACAGGTGGATTCTCCTCTGCCTCTCTGTGTCCTATCTCTCCGTCAAGGCTGCTGCAGGATCTGAATGCTCCCTTTTTTTATCAGCAGGTGTGTACCTGCAGCACAGCAGCTGCTGACACAGAAAACAAGCGGCAGAAAGAAAAACACAAACGTCTGACAAAATGACTTACAATACAAACATTTACAAATGACAGTTCAGACTTTGTTTTTTTTTAAAAATCAAAATAAATGTGTTCACAGCAAAAGCCTGATTGAGCTTCTGTTGTTAAACACACGATTACATAACTTCCCTTTACGCTCAGTTTGATTTACCGTTCTCTCTCTAACTTTGTAGAGCTTTTCAGGCTTTGTTTCTTTGTTTTTGCCCTCTTAATTATTGTTTAGAGATTTATTTTTGGGGCTTTTTATGTCTTCATTGGAGAGACAGGACGAAGAGAGAGAGAGATAGAGAGAGAGAGAGAGAGAGTAAGCCAATTACACCCAACCTATTATCCAGTAGCAATGGACTACAGATGGAATGTAGCTTTCAGCTAAATCTGGTGCGCCCATCTCTTTGTTTATTGCAAACATTTAATGTAAGTGCACATTGTCCTTTTAAATAAACAAACTAAACAAGTAGCGTGTGGGAATGTGGGAACATAGGGTTTCATTTTGGTTAATTTTGAGAATTTGTTTTAGAAAAATCTTAGAAATGTGGGAACATTTATTTTAAACTGGTTTATAGCATTTGTATTGTTGTACATGTATTTTAATGTATCCTCATATCGTGTTATGGGGTTTTATGTAACTGAATGTTGTACATTTTAATCTGTTTGTTTACACAAAGGCTCAACTGGGGACACGAGTTGGAAATTAGCAATAGCTATATACTCTTTATGCAGCACATCAGTTTCATGCTTTGTATTGAAATTATGTTAAATTGCATTGTCCCTATTAAATAAATAAATTCAAATTCAAATAGGGCTGACCCCGTGCAAACTAACCACTAGTCCAGTGGTTCTCAACTGGTGGGTTGGGACCCAAAAGTAGGTCTTGGAGCTGTTTTCAATGGGTCGCATCGCGTGTGTCAAAAAGTCTGTAATGCACTTTTTAAACATGTTTTTTGGTTTAACTTCTCGCTTCAGTGACATGTTTTGTACCGCCTGAAATCCAAACTGCACAATTTTTCAGTAAACAAATCTGATTTTCGAAAAATATCTGAAATTTAGGTCGCTGTTTTTCATAAAGGAGTTAGAGTTGGGTCCTGAGGATCGACAGTCCACCGGCGCCCCAGTGCCCCCTATTCACACATCACACCCTGAATAAACATGCAACATAATAAAATAATACAGGTAAAGGTGGAAGTGGGGATTTCATCTTAAAATGTTTGTTTCTAAATAAGTTGGAACGTCTAATGATGCTTAACAGGTAAAATTTTACAGATGATTTTTTTCTCAGGATATCTTGAAATAATTTGCTTCCTGGTCTTATTCAGGTAAACATGGCTTCCATAAGTAATGAGATTTTTTTTTAGTAGTAATGAGACCTCTACATGTACTAAGATGTGAGTTTTTGCAGTGCAGTTTAAATGTTTGCACATCACACACGACTCACATCCAGAATTCATCGTGGGTAACTCCACCATGTTCTTTGTCTTTCGTGCACTTTTTTTAAATTTTTCATAAAAACGATTGAATTTAAATCTCCTGCGTGGTCACGTTTGTGTCGGCTCAGCTCAGAGATAAGATCTGATCTGATGTCACACTTTGTTCCTCACACAGTCTGCAGTGTACTCGGTCTGTCGTGTCTGTAGCGCTGGACGGAGCGCGCTTATCTGCTGTGTTCATGTTTGATTCAGTCAGTGGGAAAAACCGGCGCTCGTATAACCAGAAGACACCTGCTCAGCTCTGCAGCGGTGAAAACACAGCTGAGTGAGAGTGTGTGTTCAGGCCTGTTGGAGCTGAACACACAGTGTGTGTGTGGACTGTAACAATAACAACAATAGAAAAAAATTATAGTGTGGCATTTTTTGTCAGGAAAAAAAATAAGTTAAAATGTAAAGATATCCCAGAGAGACGGTTCACCATAAAAATTCAGAAACGATTCGATGGCTGGGAAAGAACTACAAAACAGTGCAGCGTCAAACCAAACATGCTAAATGCACGGATAAGGAGGAACTAAACCTCGGCTGACTTGAAACTAAATAGTCAACAAGACCAGAGAAACACAAAACAACACAGTGGCTGCCATGGAGACCTGAAAGATAGGTTGACCATAAACGTCCCGATCTGACCGGGACCGTCCCGAGTCCCCACAGAGATCTATGTCCCGCTTTTGAAACAGTCCCAGTCCCGGTTTTAACCAACCAAAACAACACACCGTGCTAACAACCCTGTTCTGTCTGTAAAAATATCAATCAACGTCGTTGTTTTAACCAACAGAAAAACATCTCTTATACACCACAGGTCAAAGTTCAACACTGATTCATGTGTCCATCAATTTCAGCGTTGCGGCTGTTTCTTAGCTAGCCTAGCTTATGATGCTAACAGGACCTGCTGCGTAACGACAGGCAGGCGAGCCGTCATGCTGAACAAGAAGTCGGAGCTGTATTTTTTTTTTTATAAATCTCTGAACTCTTTGACCGTGGCTTTGTGCTGGGGCGGCAGTAGCTGCAGTCAGTAGGGACTAGGGTTGGGATGGTTGTCGGTTCAAGTCCCGGTGCTGACTAAATCTGGAAATTGGTCTGGTAGCTGGAGAGGTGCCAGGTCACTTCCTGAGTACTGCAGAGGGGTCCTTGAACCCCCACCAAGCTCAGGAGCGCTCGCTGTGTGCAGCCCCCACACTCTGACATCATCATGTCCACAGGATCCTGTTTGTGCATGTGTGTGTTTCAGTCTGTGTGTGTTTCAGTCTGTGTTTGTGTTTCAGTCTGTGTCTGTTTCAGTCTGTGTGTGTGTTTCAGCCTGTGTGTTTCAGTCTGTGTCTGTTTCAGCCTGTGTGTGTTTCAGCCTGTGTGTGTTTCAGTCTGTGTGTGTGTTTCAGCCTGTTTGTGTGTTTCAGCCTGTGTGTGTTTCAGCCTGTGTGTGTTTCAGCCTGTGTGTGTTTCAGTCTGTGTCTGTTTCAGCCTGTGTGTGTTTCAGCCTGTGTGTGTTTCAGCCTGTGTGTGTTTCAGCCTGTGTGTGTGTTTCAGTCTGTGTGTGTTTCAGCCTGTGTGTGTGTTTCAGTCTGTGTGTGTTTCAGTCTGTGTGTGTGTTTCAGTCTGTGTGTGTTTCAGCCTGTGTGTGTGTTTCAGTCTGTGTGTGTGTTTCAGTCTGTGTGTGTGTTTCAGTCTGTGTGTGTTTGTAGCATGTTCAGCAACAGAGTGCAAAATTCAATTTCTCCTGGCAAGATTAATAAAGTATATCTTCTTCTTCTATTTTCAACAATAGCGTACAGATTGTGATAAGAGCCTGAGTACAAAGTTAAGATTATGAACATGTAAACACACAGATGATTACAGAGTGAGACAAAGAGAAATCTTCCCATTTTGTCTTCTGACCTCCTTTTATCTGACACTTCTCTGTACAGTAACAAAGAAATCAAATATTCAGGCTCCTGCAAGAAATATGCATCTTCTCGTCCTAAAACACATTTCCCCTTCTGTCAGACTTGAAGAACTGCGGACTGTTTCAGCTCAGATTTCCAGTCTCCATCTTTGCCTGATTAGAAAACTAAATATTTAAAGAACTACAAAAAGAGAAATCAGCTTTGAAACATGAGTACAGTCGACATTATTGAGCACGATTCTTTATTCAAAGTTTTGGCTGTTTTTTTCAGCCGCTTGCAAGTGCAGAGCTGAAGACATGCGGGGCAGTGAGTCGTGGATGTAGCCATTTGCTTGCAGTGCATCCTGGGACATGTAGACACTGCCTCCCCAGCTCGTCGTAAAAACTCTTATTGGTATCTACTCTTAATTTCTTGTTTAAAACTCATATTTTATTGCATGACAGTGCAAGAAGAAGAAGTTCAGCTCTGTGAAAGCGGGCCTTACAAACAGACCGTCCTCCCAAAGCGATGTACATTTTGCTGTGCAGCACGATTGCACAAAAAGTAAACGATGCAAAGTTGTGCCCTGTGACATAAACGAGAAGAATGATTGACATTTTCATCTTAGTTTGCCTGTCATCTTGAGAACTGTGACGTCCCTCTGGCCTGTTAATAGTTAGTAGGTGTTGCCTTCTCCTCTGTTGTGTTCAGGTACATGATGTCATTAGTAGGCTCGGCCGACCAATCGGAGTGACTGAGAGCACCTGGATGCTCACAGTCACTATAAAAGCTGCCACCTCAGTCTGCTCAGAGAACCTTGTTTGGGTGCTTCATCTTCCTTTCCCATCCAACAAATGCGCAATATCACACACCAGCTCACTTACTATATTGACATTCAAACCTCATCTCTTTGCAATTTAATGTAATTATATCTGAGAAGGAGGATGAGAATCGAGTTTGTTTGTGGCTGTAGGTCATGTCAGAGCAGACCTGCAAAAGCATGACTTGAGACTTTTTATGAGTTCAGAGGTAAACCTGGGCGGCTGTGGGTCAGTGTCAGTCGTCTCTCAATCCTATGGGTCGGGGATTCAATCCCTGCAGCAGCTGTCGGAAAGCTGACTCGGCAGAGATCTTGTGCGACACTCGAGGAACTTCTAAAAGAAAGAAAGAGGAAGATGTGAGTGTTCGTGCTGGGACATAAAATGTAAGAAACCTATATTTTCATTTTATGGACATGCAACATTTTCCTCATGTAGTGCAGGTTTATCACAGTGAACTTCTAATCATGTTGAACTTCTAATCATGTTGAACTTATAATCATGTTGAACTTATAATCATGTTGAACTTATAATCATGTTGAACTTATAATCATGTCTCTGTTTCCTTGAGCTAGAAAAATGAATAGTATCAAACAGAAAGGTTGATAGCAGGCCGCCGTTACGCAACAGTTGAAGATTATTCCGCTGATGTGACCTACTCCACTTTGATATCAGAAGTTACATGAAGAGTTTGTATCAGTGAACTAAAGATGGGAAACGATGAGCTGGCTGTTCAGATTTAGATATGAATAAAGTCTAAAACACAGAGTTCAAGATATGAGAGAGAAGTGTGTAAACATTAGATCTTTTCAATGTTTGCTTTATTTTGATCCTTTGATTAAAAAAAGCTTTAGCTACACGAGGACTGTGTGTTGAGTTTGGCACCCCCTGTGGATAAAAGCAATACACTGCTGTTGCAAAGATCATGATACTGCCTGTGTTTTAATATTTTTGAGTCGTTGAATTGCATACAGTAAGTTAAAGGTCACATATTCTCCTCCTCTTCAACCAGTTTAAATACATCTCAGAGCTCCTCAAAACATGTGTGTGAAGTTTCTTGTTCTAAATCCACTCTGATCCTGTATTTGATCATGTCTATAAACCCCTCTATTTCAGCCCTGCTCAGAACAGGCTGTTTCTGTGTCTGTACCTTTCAATATGTAAATGAGCTGTGTCTGACCACGCCCCCTCTCTGGAAGGGCTCGGGTGTACTCGGTGCTTTCTCGCTCCATGTCCTATTGATTACGGTGAGAAGGCAGACTCAGAGGGCAGAACAAACACCTAGCTGTGGGAGTGTCACCTACCTGGGGGAGGGGCTACTGCCCTTTGTGATGTCATGAAGGGAAAATCTCCAAACGGCCTGTTTGAGCACACATTTTCTGAAAAGTGGAGCAGGCAGAAGACGGAGAGGATGGACTTTTCTCATCATTGGGGGGTTTTATGGACAGATTAGACACACATATTAGAGTTCGAGGAACATGGTGAAGTGGATTTTGTAGAATATGTGACCTTTAAACTTTGCATCAAAGTTCTTTGAAATGTTTAAACAATGCAGGGCGCCGGATAGCCTAGTGGTTTTGTAGTTTTCCCCATGTACAGAGGCTGTAGTCCTCATCTTAGCACCCGTTGGTTCAGATCCAACCTCTGCCCTTTCCTACATGTTGTCCCCCCGCTCTCTCCTCCAAAAATGTCCTGTCGGTCTTCAGCTTTCCTCCCTAATAAACCAAAATTAAACAGAATAGAAGCGTGCAGTGAAGTATCACTGTTATCAAACATCTTTTATTTAAAGAGTCTGGGCCAAATTGGGCAGCGACACAAACACAAAGAAAACAAAGGAGACATTTCAGAAAGCAATATCAACTTTTTCGGCAAGATGTTCTTCTGTCAGAGGAATCTCAAATGAACCCGGGGTCTTGGAAACACCTTCCTGAAGTGCGTGCTTCTCTGATGGTGTTTTTATCTCTCCATCGACCTTTGCTCTCAAACATTATTAAACCTCTCAAACGTTTCCCCGGAGGCCTGAAACATCCCTCCTTTAAAGGCTCCTCCTTTGAGGCTTGTGTTTCCTTCCTTCATGTAACTCACACTCTTACACAACCTCATGTCTGATACTGTCAGCGCAGGCTGCAGGTCTCTGATGCCCTCCAGCGACGCAGCTCGACCTGCAGAGGAGGAGCAACAGGCTGCAGCTCTGCTCTCAGGAATCATGAGTTGTTTCTTGTTTTGCATTTTCTGTAAATCATGGTTCAGATTTCAGTTCCTGATTTATTTAGTCTTGTTCTTCCCTCGTGTAGCTGAACTCCCTGTGTGTTGTTTTTATCTTCATGTGGGTTTAGTTTTTACTGTTTCCTGTTTTAGTTTGGAGCTTTTGCGCCTGTGCATCATGTCTTGTGTTACTTCCTGCCTCCTTCAGTTTTGATTGGTGTCATTGTTCTCACTTGAGTTTGATTACCCCAGTGTGTATTTAATGTGTTTCGAGTTTGGAGATTTCTGCCGTACATTGCGTGATCTAAAAACTCTTACTAACATCCAAATAATCTTCTCTCTAGTTCTTGACTAAAACAGCTTTTATACACAAGGGGAGGAGCCGGCCGGCCCGTCCATGTGAACACGGCTCTGACAACAACTCAGCCAGCGGGACTCGATCTTCTCTCTCATTGTAGACAGTCATGACTCAGAGACACATTTACACAGGAGAGACTGGATTTATGATTTATTTATGTGGAACATTCTTCCTTTAATGATAATAACCTGGCTACATGTCAACATTTAACAAAGAGAGTTTTTTTACATTTTCCTCGACCAACTTCTATCTGCAGCATATTGTAGAGGTGTTCAGAATATATACACACACACACACACACACACACAAACAAACTGTCCATAGTTGCAAAACAGGTGATGATTTGCAGAATTTCCTGTTTTCTGCCAACTGATAAAACTGAAAGTCAAATATTGCATAACAACTTAAAAACTGTTTGTCAATAAAGTCGAGCTGCCAACGAGCTCACATCAAACTTTGATCTGATTTTATTTAAAACTGAAAACAAGAACATTCACCAGGACGAAGCTCCGGATCCTGGGGATATTTCTATTCGTTCTAATAACTTGGAGATGGATGTTGTTTATTGATAAAGCGCTCTGACTACAGCTGTCCTCTCCTCTAACTTGTTGTTTGATAACATCAACAGAAAATGTATTTATAGCAGGTAGAAAGTACGGTGGCCCTGAAGGTCAACTACAACAACATTTCACTGAAAGCGAAACATTAAATGAAACCAAAACGTCGCTTCATGTCTTTGCGTTCCATTAAATATTTTATTTGTCTTCGAAGAAAAATTTTGGAGTTAAGAGAAATGTTTTTTGCAGTTGACCTTCAGGGCCACCGTACCTCTGAAGCATTTAATTTCTGTTCTATTAGCTTTTTAAAATGTAAACATTTCAATGGTATTGTTATTATTTATTTACATTTTTAAGCCATTTTTGCCTTTTATTTGATCAGACTGCTGAAGAGAGACGGGAAGTGGGAGGAGAGAGAGCGGGGGGTGACATGCTGCAAAGGGCAGAGGTCGGATTCAAACCCTCGGCAGGACTCCATCCTCTGTACAAAGGGGCGCAGGACATAACCGCTCAGCTATCAGGCACCTTTCTTTGTATTTATATTTATGGGACTTTCTGACCTTTGTTTTATACAGAATATGTTATAACTGCCCCTTCAAGTACAACAGAGTATATCACTCTGCTCTGTTTTGGTTTAACTGCCAACGGGAATAAAAACCGTCTAAAGATGTGTGCCGTGGACCAACTGGTTTCATAAGCTGATAAACGGGTTTCAGGGCAAACACGCGCGCACACACACACACTTTTCACCCTTGCACACACCCTCGTGTCGTCTGCGTCACTGTACTTTGGTTCGACGTTGAAAGAGGAAATCCCAGCCTTAGACTGAAGTCCATCAACCGCACACTTACCGAACAAGTGCACTTCCTCATACATGTGCACTTACTGCCACTCTGCTTCTACAAACAGTGAGAGTGAATCCACGAGCTGCACGCTGTGGGAGAAAGGAACCGGGTAGCCTGGTGTTTATTCTTTAAGTTATGATTAGGACTTTAATGATCTCTGATTTTTAGTGGATATTCAAACATCTCTGGGATCTGAAGGACAAATGGACAGGACATCCCAGCAGCCTCAGGTGAGAGTGTGTTTCTGTCCTGAACCTGTTTGATTAATAACCTGTGATTATTTATTTACCTGCGTCCTTCATGCTCACTTCACCTATGAATTATTAACCTGAGTTTCTTTAAAATGAAAACAGGAAAAATGAAGATGCAGCGAACCTGAACACAGAGAAAAAGAGCAGAGAGAAAGTTAAAGAAACACTTCAGAGTTTTTTTATGTGAAATCATGTGACTCAACAGGAACAGAGAGAGAACTTTGATCTTAACTTCACTTTTGCTTCCTGTGTTAAGAATTACATATTCACAGCAGTTTGATGTCGACTTCAGAGGGAGGTGCTCACACTCTCTGACTCTGGTATTCGCAGGAAAAAAAACCAAGAAATGTGACCGCAAAATGCTGTAAACACCAAGGCCTGCACGATATGAGACGATGGTGTCTGATGTGACAATAACAACATTAAGAACATTAGAAAAACGCATTTTGAAGATTGAATATTGTAACATTTGACTCACTCAAACTTTTGTCTATCTGCGGTTCTTTGAATTTAACACAACACCTGTTTGCAGCATGCTCCTCTTGACTACATTATCAGCACAGATTGATCTGCAGGGAGCTGATAGCTTTAGCTTCATCTGAAAGCACGAGCATCACACACAGACCTCTTGAGACATTGTAAAGACACTCGTGTTGTTGCCATAGTTACACAAGCTGCTCTTCTTCTTATTCAGTTTTCCACGCGCCTCAGAGCTAAGTTGTGTTTACGTCCACTTCCATGTTTTTGTGACACTTCCCGGTCCTCTCGCTCTCATTGGCTGTTGGCTGTATTCCCTCGGCAGCAGCCCGATCTGGAATCATAAATATCAAACTTGATGCTTGATATTTACGATTCCAGATCGAGGAGGCTCCCATTCGATAAGGAGCAGTAAAACAATCGTAGTGACGGCACCCACTTGAGGATTATTTGGACAAAATTGCAGGGACGCCTTGAATTATGCGTTATTTGCATCAGGAGTAAACATGTTTTACATTCAGTCTCGTTCACTTCCTGTAACGTGAGAGTTTGATCTGTGCTGGTGAAGAAAAGCAGCATGGAGACCGATGACTTTCTGAACAGCACTTTACTGTCAGACACATTTTCCTTGGCCTCACACTAAATCATTTCCTTGTTCCTTGTAGCCTGACAACAAACGAAACCAATCAGAGGCTCAGGTGACCGAGTCTTAGGCTGAGGTAATGAAAACCTCTCAGCTAGATTTTGGTGACAGAATGAAGATGCTGAAGTATAACGTATTGAACTTTAAAGCTTCAGCTCAGTGACACTCAGCCCTCACGTTTCTCTTACTTCTGTTTCTGATCGTTTCTGGGCGGTCTGCTGTGTTTCCACTCTGAGCTACGTTTGCATGTCGGCAGAATATTCAGGCTTCTCTGTAGGTACAGGGCTACACAGACCGGAGGCGTATGCTACGGCGAGGATTCAACGCAGACGTACAAACCAGGCTTTAAGAAAGTTAGCGGTTTCAACCTTTTGAGTGTGCAACGGCTTTTGTGTCATAACGTCATTATTGCCTTTTACAAACTGATTTTACAAAGTTGCATCATAAATGAGACTCGTAGGTTAGAAAACGATTCAACTGACAAAACTCAAAGTAGGTTTCAGCCTCAAAACAAACAAAAAAAACAAACAAAAAACTGATCTTTACAAAAGTGCAACAGAAAAAAAGCCCACGCAGCAGAAACCTCAGGGGGGAAATTAATAACGGAAACATCGAGGCCAAGAGAGAAAACATTACATCAAGGTACAGGTGAGATAAAGACAAATAAAAGATCCAGAGAGAAAGTTAGGGGGACTAGATGGCCCAGCGGTTTTGTCTCACGCCCCCTGTACAGAGGTTATAGTCTTCATCGCAGGAACCGGGGTTTCAAATCCGACCTCAGCTCTTTTGTCCCCCACTCTCTCACTTCCTGTCTCTCTTTATCTGTCCTATGCGAGAAAGGTGCCACAGGTCGGACTTGAAACTAGGCTGATGAACCTCGAGGACAGGAGCCAGAGCACGTATACCCACCGCGAGGCCAAGGCCGCCCCTCTTTATTCACCTTTACTGTAGAGTTCAGAGGCAAAGAAGTCAACAGGAAACAGAGTTTTTGTTTTAACCATAACATGGAGTAATGCTCTCTGCTTTGAAAGAAACAGGCGACTCTGTGGTTATGCGGCATGAAACCACTCGTCTCCTAAGGCGCTCAAAACACTCAAATCACCAGCAGTTTGATTCGGTTATCGTCTGGTCTAGTGTCTGTGCAGGGACAGGAAATAAATCACTTAAATGGAGAATTTAAAAAAAAAACTCCCTTTAAGATTGAATAATGTTGGAGGTCTGATAGCAGAGAAGACGACGGCCTCCTCTTAAGAAACAAGCTGTAAAGTGTCATTAAAGAGTCTCTTTGTGATGCAGTCAGTGCATAAACATCATCCCGTGTTGTGTACCTACAGGCGTGGTCACTGTGTCCGCCTGCAGCCGTCTGGTCTTTGAAGTGAAAGATAAGAGGAAGGCGAGTGAGTGCAGGCACAGAGCTGCAGGCCACAAGGCGTTAAGAACATTTGCATTTTGTAATCTTATGATTTGGTGCTTTTTTTTTTTTAGCTTTTTTAGAGGCTCCAGGAGGGTCTGATTTCAGGATCAGATTCAGGAATAGTTTATTAATCCCAGGGGGAAACCTGGTCTTTCTTTGAAAGCTTTTCTGCGTCTTCTTTCTGAAGCTGTGTGCATGTTGAGTTTGTGTTAGCGGGGTGCAGCATGTCTGCAGAAGTGTTTGCTTCCTTATGTTTGTTCCTGGGTCAAAGTTCAGACATGTCCAGATCCTAAACACGACTCTTTAACTTTAAGAGACTAGTTTAAAATGTTTACAAATTATCTTCATACAATCTTAGCGCTGGAAGACTCTAAAAGCATGGCTCTCAAATGGTGGGTCGGGAAGCTGTTTTCATGGGATTAAGGATGTCAGCCTAAGGGAAATAGGTTACGGCAAAAGGTCGATGCTGCACTTACAGTTGCAGGGTAGTTAACTTACTGCACCGTAACCCTTGTTGCCACCCACCATTTATGGCATTTTCATCCCTAACCTGTTTGGTTCGATTAAAATGAAGTAGAGTAATGGTAAATAGTAAATGGACTTGAGCTTTTTTAGTTCTTTACTAGTCTTCTGACTACTCAAAGCTCTTTTTCATCGCAGGTCACACCTACACATTCACACACTGATGGTAGAAGCTGCTGTGTAAAGAGTCCATTAGAAGTAACTCATCCATTCATACCAACGAATAAAGAGGCGAGACCAATTTGGGGTTAAGAGTCTTGCCCGGGGAAAACATCGGACATGTGGCTGCAGTAGCTGGGGATCGAACCACCAACCTTCCGGTAAAGAGACGACCGTCTCTACCACTGATCCACAACCGTCTGTTTTCCAAGTTGGTGCGGTTCATCTGTGCCAGCAAAACCTTAAAAAACGAACACATATCAGGACAGTTCATCGTGATTAAGCTCATACTATTTTGTCCCTTCAGGCTCTCCGTAGATAGAGGTCCTCAGTGTCTCCCTGTAGTCTCAGTGATGTAAAAGAAGGACACTGCTGCATCTTTGAATGTCTCATTTCACTTTAACAAACTCTCAGACAGCTCAGCTGATGAGTCCAAAGTCATATCCACCTTATGACATCACACATTGACCTTATGACATCACACATTGACCTTATGACATCACACATTGACCTTATGACATCACACATTGACCTTATGACATAACACATTGACCTTATGACATCACACACTGACCTTATGACATAACACATTGACCTCATGACATCACATATGACCTTTCAAAGCCTCTCAGACAGCTCTCCTGTTTTGCATATATAAGATGTTATTTAGTACGTTTTTCCTTCCTGCAGCTCATGCTTGCATTTAATTGGTTCAAAACAAACAAGAAACTTAAAACTCTTTGCTTCCTGCGGCGAGGAGGACGAGGATAGACGCCGTTTCCCAGGAGAGATAAAACATTTACACTATTTTAGGAACTTAAATGTTAAATTAATCTTTTGACGAAAGCAGAAAAACAAAAATGTCCGTCTTAAACACACACACACACACACATATGACTTTGTGTTATTCTCCACTGACCCGGCGTTGATGCATTCCTCTGTTACTCTAGTGGTTTATATAGCCGGGGAGTTTTCCCAATGGGAATCCTCATGTCCTCTCATTTGGACGTCTATAAATAGCCATGGTCGTGTCTTCCCATGCAGAGCCGATAATGCTCATACAGAGAACATGCAGAAGGAGCTCCCAGCTGAGAGTTCACACCACTGACTATAAAAGCTGCAGCAACGACCCAAAGCTGAACCAGTGACAAAGGAACAGTGTCTGCAAACTGCTGTTAGCTCGTGTCACTGACTCAGGCTGAACATTGACGCTGAAAACTCAGAAATAAGAACATTAAGGACGGAGCGACTGAATTTCTCACTCACAATAACGACTCTTCATAAAACTTGAACTGTGCGTCAGGTACATCCTGCTGTTTGGTTTTATTGATTTATTTAAACGACTTTAATGTCAGAGAAAGTATGTAGCAGTAGCTCCATTTACGACACATAACTATTTTAGATACGATAGAAATATAAATCGTGCTTCAGTCTGACACAGCACTGGCCGATTAATCCAGTTTTAATTTAAATTTCGATTTTGGCTTCCCAGTTTCCTCGACAGGGAAACAAGATAATCGGGATTAAACAACGACTCATTTCGTCCAAAGATTCTGTCACATGATGAAAATGTTTCAAAGTGTTTGTCATTATATTTTGGCACAAACTATGTTCTGTTACAATAAATATTTTAAGTGAGTTGTCTGACTGAACTCACTGCATAAGATGCCATTTTGAATTATTTTTTTTAATGCTTGATTTGTAAAGACGCCCATACAGTGTAGTCGATAACGAAGGCTTCAGATCATACCCTATATAGTGCACTGATCGTATCCCACAATGCATTGTGAAAAGTAGTGGACAACCGATGGTCACTATCAAAGCAAAAATACTGAAATCCTCACAGACCAAATAATATAATGAAACCATCACTGCCTTTGAAAGCAAAGCTGAAAATGTGTTGAATCTTTCTTTCTGGTTTCTATAACTGGTCTTGTTTTTGTCTCCTCTCAGAGTTTGGAGCAGCAGCTGTCTCCGAACACCAGGAGGAGTTTCAGCTTCTCGTCTCTCCGTATCAAAAGTAAGACAATGATTCTTACCTTCCTCTGTTTTTATTCATGACTCAGTAACTTCTTCACATTAATGTATTACCAAACAGAATCCAGTACAGGGCTTTTCAACGGAGGAGAAGTAAAAAAATTATCCACGAGGAATATTGAGGTTCAAAATGCCCTGTCAAAAAGGTTTTGGACGCCCCTCGGTTTGCCAGATATGAGAGCAGTTAATTAATTCCCTTTTAACCCCTTAACTAGACCTGTCCTCACTTTACTGCAAGACACTAAATCTGACTTCAGAACCAGAGTTTGGTGACGGAGGGGGAATCCAGAATAAAAGTGAAAGTAAAATAAAATAAAAAATAAAATCTTGAATGAAGTCATTACCTTAAGTTGAAGTTTAACTGTAATGGTTAAAAAAAAATCCCTGATCGTTTTGTTTTTACGCATTATGAGACTCTGATTCATCTTAAGGAAGCTGGACGAAGAGTAGTTTAAATTAAGTTAGAACAGTCTCCTCATGAATTTAGTCATATTAAACTTAAGTTAAAGGCGCCATATGTTAGATATGTAGTGAGTGAAATGATAAAGTGATCTTACTATATGATCAGACATTAAGGAAACATGTTATGTTGAAGTGCTGGCTTCTCTGACAACAATGCAGCAGCCAGTATGTCCTCCTTCTAACTTTAGATTCTGGTCCTGAACGCTCTGGATTTGTTTGGACCAGAGAAGGTAGGCGGTTTTAAGGCAACCCCCCCACACGGCCGTTTTGGACGCCCCTCGGTTTGCCAGATATGAGAGCAGTTATCAGGTCAAACCAACAGGTGTTGCAGCGATGGAAGCAGGCAAGAGAAGTGGTTCAGATAGAAGTGATTGTACTCGACCTAAAAAGCCTCTGCATGTTTCTAATAAGCTCCACGAGCAGAAACGTGCTCAAACTAGGATCAATATTGGAGATGCTTTTGAAAAATGGAGAGAGGTTAGAACGCAGAAAGGTTTACAGACCCATGCAGAGCTGGATAAACACTGAAGCTTCAGTGTCCACCACATGGTGACCTGAGTGAGCATCGACTCTAGAGAGGAGGGGGCGGGGGGGAGACAGCTCTCTAATGTTTTGAATTTAGACTACAGTACCCATTTTAACCACTAGGGGTCAGAGTTACATATTGCTCCTTTAACTGACAAAGCTTCAAAGAAATATGAAAAAGATTAGGACTGTTGTTGTCGTTTGTTTTCTTTGCAGATTTTTTGTATGTGGTGTTTTAAAAATGTTTCTGTTTTTGTCTGCAGAGAGAAAAGACAGTTCTGATGAGGGAGGATTCCCACAGAGGAGAGGGCTGAAGTCTTTTTCATCCGTACGAGAGGGATCAAGAAAAGGTAAAAATCTTTGTTCAATAACAACCTGCTCGCTCAGCTTCTCTTATCTACGACGGTGATAAAAATAATCATTCTCTGACATCATGACGAACCTGTTTGTTCCCTGACTTCTCATTATTGTAATCGTTGTTGACCTCTGGTTTCTGGTTTTTCATAGTAGAGCCAGTCCCCGATGAAGATGGCCCCTCACAGCTGTTCAAGGCTCGGGAGCAGCTGAAGAGGACAGGTACATGTGAGGCTACACGGGGCGCTGAAGTCATGCTTACAATACCTGACTCTTATCAGCTGTTACATTTATGCTTCATTATCACTCCCTTGTTTATCAGCTGCTTGGAAACCAGCTGTCAGGTAACAACCAAACATATGTATACAGGTGTGGAGTGGATTGAATGACCTGCACTGTCAGTGTGTAGGTGTGTTTGAAGAGAGGGGAGAGGGAGTCGGGATGGTGCGTGACAGGAGAGAGAAGATAAGCTTTGTGTTCTGAGTAAAGAAAACGTTCCTCCGCAGGTCATCTCATGTCAAAGATGTTTTGCAGCCGCAGCTTGAAACTCCACCAGGTTCTTCTTGTGTGCTATTTGCACATTTGCACTCCTGAAAAATGTGCTTAGCTCTATTAAATACCAACATGACGTTGCCGATATGGCGTCGCCACCTCATTTCCTGCAACTGGAAAATCTCTGGAAACGTGTTGGGAAACCCGGCGTCTTGTAGCCTGTTCACCACAGACTTGAGCAGTTCAGCATCTCAATGCACAAAATTCAGTTTCTTCGTCCCTCCAGAAGTAAGACGCCCTTGTTGCCCCCTGCCATGTTTGTTTTGCTGATGCGTCACTTGGCTGAGGCCACGCCTACGCAGGTAGTCCGCAGCTGTCAGAAACCGAGGTAAAGCGTATTCAGGTATCCCATTTTCTTTCAGAGTTCTCCATCTTAAAGTCCACGTCAAAGGCACTCAGTGAAGGGAGCGTCAAAAGTTGCCCCTCGGTTACACTCAGTGGGGAAGATGTAATCTTAAGCGTTCCTTAAGCGTGAAGTATGACCCTTTAAGGTTCCAATTAAAGGGATATTAGGAGATGAATAGCCCTTCAAGCTGTCCTTTCATTGAGAGAGAGAAGCCTGAAAAGTGTTGTGTGTTTGTGTCCCACCACATGCAGCCCTTACCCCCCAAACCAGCCTGAGTCCGCCCCTGCTGCTGCCCTGACAAGTCTGACGAGTTTTTTAGTGTGAAAAAGCAGATATACGTTGTGAAAGATGTGAGGTGGTTTCTCTCTGAAATCCTGAGGCTTCATCATAGGAGTGAACTTGGAGTGAGTATTTCTCCTTGTGGCCGCTCTGGAAGGTTGAACAGTTTCTCTCTCTGTTTATGAGCAGAAAGTGCTCGTAAACAACATTTTTCCAGAAATTGCAACCTATGTAAACATTGTTCTCAAAGTGGGAAAAAAAAGAAGTCATTAAAGAGAGTCTGACTCAGCGCTCTGACAGCGAACAGGTTCCTCTGGTCTGACTCTCTGCAGAGGTCTGAGTCACCGCCTGCAGGCTGCTGTTTGAACGTTAACACCAGGCAGATGTAAAGATCCTCCTTGCTTCTGTTGTCGTCTGCCTTTTAGACCACATTGAGGGGAAAGAAGTGCTCTAGTCCTGTAACACCTCTACCTGTATAAATGTGTAAAATCACGGTGTGCCTGACACCGACTGAGCAAACTGTGAGCCTAAATTTCCATGTCTTATTTATAGATTTTTCTGTGGAGGACACTAAGTGTTTGCAGCACTTGGGTCCCAGACAAATTTCCCTAAGGGGACATTAAGTGTATCGTTTAGTATCGCCTCCAATCATTGCATATTTTACTGTTTCATATCTTTTAGTATCATATCGCGTCTTATCGTATTGTATCACATCCTATATATTTTATCGGATCAAATCGAATCAGATATCGGGTCTTGGATTTCATTTATTATTTTCATCAGTTCGACTTTTCTCTCAACATTTCTATTTAATTCTCGACATTTTGACTTTTTTCTCAAAGTGCATAATGAATATTTTGTTTCCTCCTATCATTATTTATTTATCAAGTCTGGCCCTGATCCTCTTCCGTAATATGTAACGCAGCAGAAACTTTTTGTAAGTGAGTTTGTTTTTTCTGACTTGATGTGTTCACTGAGAGAAGGAAAAACGCAACACCGGCGGTTTTGTATTTTTTTTTTTTTTTTTTTTGACGTGAACGCAGCACGGCAGAGGACCTCTTTGGGCTCGTGCCCAGCTGCACGAGAGGAGATTCAGCCTGCGAAGCACGAGGACAGGTGGTGAGCGCGAGCCGGGATGAGATGTGTTTTTACGGTTATGGAGACGACGAAGTTTGGATTTCTGACTTTTAAACGAGTGTTTGTGGATTAAAGCAGCGATGAGTGAGGCGGTGACGAGGCGGAGGAAAGGAGCCCGACTGACGGACTTCAAGAACCGATGGAGTGAGTACCGTCCCGCTGACACAGCCGATACTCCAAACTATGATCCATCTCACTTTTTAACATCAAATTAATAAACCAGAGTCAGATTTAAAGACCGTAAAAGAACAAACAAGACCCCAAAAACAACTTACCTGACTGTGCGGTCTGTTTTTATCGCCTGTTGCTCACCTGTCTGAACGTGTAGTGTTGCCTCCCGCAGGTAATGTCCGCTTGTATATCCGGGTGTCAAGTTGTCAACCAGTTCACGTTCCGAAAAACACGAATTTAACTTTTACCCTGCACCGAGTCCTCCACTAAGACTGTTTATTGTAAGGTTAATAGTACCGATTACACGTGAGGGAAATGCTGCAAGGTGAAATATAAACATGCCGAATTGATTTATGAACACCTGAGATTTGTTAGGTAACTTTTCCAAGTCGGTACAACAAACGACCGAGGCGGCAACGTGAAAATCACAGAATACTGAATGAGGTTTGGCGAATATTGAAATATAAATTGATTATTTGTCCCTTAAACATAACAGCTCTTTAACGGCGTGTTTCAGCCTGTTTGCCGCAGTGATCCAACCATATGTTCATACTCTATATACCTGTCTTCAGTGGCGATTCTAGAGTCTGGTGGGGCCCTGGGCAGAAATCAATCAGGGGGCCCCTCCAACCAGCGTTCATCACCATCATGTCCCTAGGCTTACTCCTGTATATTTGTCCTCTCCTGTAGACGGATAATTCCTCTTCATTTCTCTTTGTTGACTCTCATTGATGACAAGAGGGCAACAAGAGTGACTGCTGTCAGATGGGACCCCCCCCCCCCTTAGGGAGGTTTCCTACTGTCGGTCCACTGCTTTGGTTTTAAAGTTTGTGAGCCCTCAGGGGCGCCCCCTACTGGTCTGAGGCCCCAAGCAGTTGCCTGCCTTGCCTGTCTTTAAGTCTTAGAATATAAACTCTGAGCCATTTTATTGGGGAAATTTAGATATTTACTGCCTGCTTTGCTGCCTCTGGGTGAAAATAGTAATATTATAACAGTCATAAACATGCCGAACAACATTATGGACTCAAGTGATTTGCATATTAGCGTTTTTAGGTCAGTATTTAAAACATATGCAGCATCATTGAATTCACACAATTCATAATGAAGTTTGTCAGATGGGACCCCATCTGACAAAACAATAGTTCCTGTCTTGTAGTCAAGGTGCAAACCACTAAACAAGTATGTGTGTACAAATGCTGAAGTATAAGCTCAAGTGGTTTGTTTCGAAGCGTTGTGAGGTCTGTTTCTCAAACAACCAGAACGGCAGCATTAAATTCACAAATAACAAGAAGTCTGGCAGATATTGGAATGTAAATGTATGTTTTGTTCTCTTGTCTTACACAAAACATCGTTTCTGCACTCCATGCATCACCTATAAACCTGTCTTCAGTTCTTAGTCCATCAACCCTGAGATATTTATGGGATTAAATCCTACAGTCTGAAGTACTTTGAAGCCTGTGGAGCCAAAATAACAGCCCCAAAAAATATCTAGCTTTTGTTGCAATCAGCTTGAAACACAGGTTTTGTCAGGAAAAGAAACAGACGACCTTTTTGTATTTGAACTTCTCTCAACACAACAAACTTTAAGTGAGACTCCACAGGAGATATTTATCCAAGAATGTGGCCGTCGACGCTGATAAGTAAACATTTAGGTGCTTAAAACTGCTTTCTTTTTGTAATCTAATTTGACAAATACATAGTCTCATGGTTGCAGCTTTTCTAAGTAATCATGCTGTTTGACGTCGGGCTTTTTGTGACCGCACCATTCCTTTTTTCTTACAGAACTGACAGCTTGTTGTTGAAACATGTTCTGCAGCCTCGGGGCGCGAGCAGGATGTTAAACAGTACTGTTATTTACACCCACATCATAGCTCAGCAGCAAGACGCACAGCGAGGCAGGTTAACCAAAAGCTGTGAAACAAATGGCGCTAACAAAGACATAAGAAAGCTTCTGCTGTGTGTTGTGTCTGTGTGTGTGTTTTTGGATTGCAGCAAAAGTTGTGCAACTGCAAGGCGTTGGGTGGAGAGACGTTAGTGTTGCTCCTGACACAGTGCAAACACCTCATCCTGGCAACAGAGTGCGTGTATTGTGAGCTTCTTTTTTTTAAGGTTGTTGTTAGGAACCAGGCAGCGGAGCCAGAATGAAACCTGAACAATGTCCTGTGGGACTCCGTCTTTGTCTGCTCCAGGTTGTTGGACACACTCAGCTAAACTCATTCATCCTGCTCTTTATTCAGTCCTCTGCGTCTGAGAGGAAGAATACTGTAAGCTTTCATCACACAACTGATCACTGCGTCAACCGGCAGAAACTGCAGATTGGAGTTACCAGTTTGGTCTTGATTCACTCGGGAGAAGAGATTTAGTTTGTACTCAGGTTGTTAAAATGTTTGATGCTTCAGTGGGCCTCACGATTACAGAGGCTGTGATACGATCCATATTGAGATACATGTTGATTTTGTATAATGATGACCACGTCATACAGATTATTCACTTAGATGTTCTTTATTGTAGAGAATCACAGTAAAGACAAAGTTTTTAGGGATCCTAGCCCCCAGTTTCCACATAGTCCTACACACATCACAGGAGAACTACAAGATCAGAGGAGAACTACAAGATTACAGGAGAACTACAAGATCAGAGGAGAACTACAAGATCAGAGGAGAACTACAAGATCAGAGGGGAACTACAAGATTACAGGAGAACTACAAGATCACAGGAAAACTACAAGATCACAGGAGAACTACAAGATCACGGGAGAACTACAAGATCACAGGAGAACTACAAGATCACAGGAGAACTACAAGATCAGGAGAACTACAAGATCAGGAGAACTACAAGATCTTTACTTGACACCCAAGTGTCAAGTAAAGATAAAATGAATCCAGATCCTCTGCTTGTTCCACTCAGACATCTAGGAGTGTGATTAAAGATTTCAGGCGGCAGCACTTGGTGGAATCGTTCTGCTCTTTGTGTCACTTGCTCGCATTTTTCAGGTTTGATAAGAAGACAGAAAACAGTCACTTCCTGTCACCTTTGAGGTCAGAGTGGTGACGGTTCCCATCTAGGAAATAGTAGAAATAGGTCAGCACATTTCATGATCTGCTTAAAAAACCCACAATGGTTGTTTTTCAGTTTTTGGCTGGCAGGTGGAGTTCCTTTCCTTCGAGCAGAGCCAGGTTTGCAGATTCTGTTGTTGAATGCTAAGCTAAGCTAACTGCTCTGTTGACTTACGAGGGATATCGAGCTCTCTGCTAAGTCTCTGGGACAAAAAGATTAAACAAATGTCTAAACAAGGATCCCAACTTCTCTGGATTATACACAGAAAACTCTTGATCAGAAAATCATTATATACTAATAGAACAATGAAAAGTAAATTAAGAAAATAGAAGTATTTTTAAAGGAGCAATATGTAACTCTGACACCTAGTGTTTAAAATGGGTACTGCAGTCCAAATTCTAAACATTGTAGAGAACTGTCCCCCCCCCCCCCCCCCTCCTCCTCTCTAGAGTCCATGCTCACGCAGGTCACCATGTGGTGGACACTGAAGCTTCAGTGTTTATCCAGCTCTGCATGGGTCTGTAAACCTTTCTGTGTTCTAACCTCTCTCCATCTTTCAAAAGCATCTCCAATATTGATCCTAGTTTGAGCACGTTTCTGCTCGTGGAGCTTATTAGAAACATGCAGAGGCTTTTTAGGTCGGGTACAATCACTTCTATCTGAACCACTGCTCTTGCCCGCTTCCATCACTGCAACACCTGTTGGTTTGACCTGATAACTGCTCTCATATCTGACAAACTGAGGGGCGTCCAAAACGGCAGTGTGGGGGTGCCTTAAAAGCGCCTACCTTCTCTGGACCAAACAAATCCAGATCATTCAGGAGCAGAATCTAAAGTCAGAAGGAGGACATACTGGCTGCTGCATTGTTGTCAGAGAAGCCAGCACTTCAACATAGCATGTTTCCTTAATGTCTGATCATATAGTAAGATCACTTTATCATTTCACTCACTACACATCTAACATATGGCGCCTTTAACTTAAGTTTAATATGACTAAATTCATGAGGAGACTGTTCTAACTTAATTTAAACTACTCTTCGTCCAGCTTCCTTAAGATGAATCAGAGTCTCATAATGCGTAAAAAAAACGATCAGGGATTTTTTTTTTAACCATTACAGTTAAACTTCAACTTAAGGTAATGACTTCATTCAAGAGTTTATTTTACTTTCACTTTTATTCTGGATTCCCCCTCCATCACCAAACTCTGGTTCTGAAGTCAGATTTAGTGTCTTGCAGTAAAGTGAGGACAGGTCTAGTTAAGGGGTTAAAAGGGAATTACCAACTTTCACTATTATGCTTCGTGAAAGTAGAGGTTGGAAGAATGCTGCTTTTCCCCACGTCACCTGAATGCAGCACAAGTAAAACATTCTTGCGTCAGAGTTTGATGTAAACAGATGATTCAGCAGACTGTTGGCGGGGAACGGGAGGTTAATAAGTGAGTCTATTTTAGTGTGTCACGATCAGACGTCAGTGGAGGCTGATTAAAGACAGAACTTCACTATTTATTTATTAAATTCAACTTCTGCTTTTGAATTAGTGGTTTTGGTTGAAGCGGTTCAGCGGTTGTTATCACCTTTAAAATGTGTCTGTCACAAAAGAAAATGAGTTTGTAAAATATTTAAAGGTGTGGGGCATAGAGTTTTTAAACCAAAATATCTTTATTTTGTTGTTAAGTTCTTACTTTACCTCGAATATTTCCATCAGTTATCAAAACCAGAGAAATCCTTTTTTTTTACAGTTGTAACGCCTCGTGTCTTGTTGTGACGATGTGTTTATCGTTGCCATGGAAACACCGGATGTTACCTCATAAGCCGCTGCATATGGAAGTGTGATCTGCTACTGAAAGCTTGTTTTCGTTGGGATGGGGGGGAGGTTGTACTAAGAATCACTCCCATGATTCCCCACCAGCCTTAAAGTTATGTTTTGTTATTGTTTTGATTGAGAGCCCCCTGATGGTGGAATCTACATACTGCATGTTTACAGCTTATTTTCCCCTCCACATCTCTCTCTCTCTCCCCTTCTCTCTCTCCCCCCTCAGCATCTTTACATCCAAAACTCACATTGCAGAGTTGATCAAATGTAAAAGTTTTTGAAGATTTGAGGAGGAAAGAAGGTCTGACAGACAGAACTGTGTAATCACCAAACCTCTCTGTGTGTTTTTCAGGCGAGCAGCCCAAAGGTCACCTCATCTCTGATGTCACTGAAAAACCCCGTAAGTCCAGCTGCCTGAGTAATAACCTCTCCACTGTGAGTGTGTTTAAGGACTGTGTCTAAGGACTTAGAGTATCCCAGTTATGAGTCTTCTCCTGGTTCTGATCATATTCAGGATGTGGTGTTTACCTGCACACAGAGAAACCTGGTTCCTCATATCTCTCTCGACATGATAAATACTCATATCCTGGTTTCTCATTACTGCTTCTTATCGTGCAGGCGTCTGAGATGTTTAATTTTTACGACATCAACTGTAGTGATTTAGACAGCTGAGAGTCTTAGCTTTATTTAATGCCGACATGGCGTTGCAGATATGACGTATCCGCCTCATTTCCAGCAACTGGAAAGACAAAACTCAGATTCTTCTTCTCTCCAAGAGTCAGATGCTCTCGTTGTCACGGCCATGTTTTTTCACTGATATGTCACTTGGCTGAGGCGGCGCCTACACAGGTAGTCGGCAGCCGTCAGAATCCGAGGTAAAGCGTAAACATGCTACAGAATCCCGTTTTCTGTCAGGGTTCTCCAGGAAGCAAAATGAAGGATACGATGTTTACAAGCACAAACACAAAAACAGGACTCTTTAAAAACCCGATCAAAACCGGGATGCTCAGGTCCACGGCAACGCTCTGAATGTCCTCTTGACTGTGAAGTAGAGATGTTCTTCTCTCTCTCTTCTTAAAAGGCTTTATATGTGATTTTTCACATTTAAATATAACAGAAATCAAGTATATCCTCTGACAATAACTCTGTGAGTCATGACTGTCTACAATGGGTGTAACACCCGAGTCCCACTGTCTGTGATGCTTTCGTTTTCAGAGTCCTATCTTCAGTTTGTTTACATCGCCCGGACGGCCGGCTGACTCCTCCCCTCGAGTATAAAAGTTGTTTAATTGAGGGACTAGAGAAAAGAAGAATAACATACTGTACTCACTGCTTAACTGTGTTTCTAGATCACGCTCATTTCAGGTAAATTTACATGCAGTGTGAAGATACGAGCATAATAAAGATCGCTAGCATTAGCATGCTAACACAACAATGCAGCACAAGTTGTTTTGGTTTCATGCTGGTGCACAAGGGCGACATCTGCTGGATCAAAAAATCACATATGAAGCCTTTAAAAGAAGTTGTTGTTATTGCTGGGTGTTTATCATCAGAACTTAATATCTTTACCTTCTGCTCCTCGTGCTCCCTCTGATGTCTGCAGCTTCTCCTAAACGGAGGAAGCAGCTGTAACGAGTGATAACTGTTGCATCAAAATATTTACACAACGACATCATTCTAAGTGTACTCGTGTCAGCAGAGCTTGAATATTACTCACAGTCGTGTATTTGTATGACGGTTTCAGTGTTTGTGATTTGTGTTCTCCTCCTGCAGCCCTCCCCTCTGGTGAAGATGAAGGTGAACGACAGGGGGCGCTCAAGAGGTTCAGCGCCATGTGGTCGTCGTTCCGCAGAGGGAAAAGAGACAGTGAGTGTGACATCAGAAAACCACATCAAACACGAGTGATTCACAGTTTGAGCTCGACGGTACTTCTTCTTTTTTATGTCACTGTTCCTGTTCAAGCAGAAAGTGACGCGGTGATGATAATGAGAGCTCAGGCACGATGCAGGTGGCGCTGGATGTGGACTCAGTATGTTATTAGAGGTTATACAACCACTGACATTAACCGCAGATGATGGGGGTGTAAAAATAGCTGTTGGGCAAAGATACTAAGAGCGCACTCACACTAGGTAATCCGTACCGCCCTGAGCATGTTTGACTTCTGAGACTGCTCCTGACTGTGCTCAGGCTCCGTACCCCTCTTTGGTCCTGGCACAGACCCTGCTGCGTTCTCACATCAGATCACTCTGACTTTCTGCAGAATAAATACGAGGAGGCTGGAGGAGAAACATTCAGATGTTTGTGTTCACACATGACGCTCAGCCTGTAAACGTCGGGAGTCTCTCAAGAGTTTTGTGCAGGTGTGAACAACAAGGCTTTTCACTGCTTAGAGCTCTTTTATGCATCAAATTCAAATAACTTTATTTATCCGTTAGGAACTTCATTTGTGTAAAAGAGCATCAGTGCGCATACAGCTAGACACACAAAAACAACAACAGAAACACACACGTACAAGTGGCTCTATTAAAAGCATGATAAATTATTGTTATGAGTGGTGTTAAAAAATAAATAAGAAATAGATCATTTGTTCATGAGCCTGATGGATGTGGGAGCAAAGCTTGACATGGCTCGATTAGTCCGGAAAGTGAGAGATCTGTATCTGTGGCGTGAGGGGAGACGATCATTGGACGATCTTCTGACACTTGAACGCATCTGTTTCAACAAATAATCGAAACGATAAGAACTTGGTGTTAACTCAAAGAAAACAGCTTTGATTGTCTTTGGTCTCCTTCAGGCTAGAAGGATGATAGCCTTATCCTGAATGAAAACTAATGTGCCTTTAATAAGCGTATGGATGAAGGAGATGGCATCTCGTATTGCACTGGAGAGACTGACCTACATAACTAAAGGAAGGACAAAAGAATTTGAAAATATGTGGAAACCTTGGAGTTTCTTTGTCATCAGAGCACATGATCCTTTTAAGATCGCTGTGTGTTGAGTGCTTGTGTTTCTTTATTTATTGTTCGTACTGTTTATGTAGGTCTTGTATTTGTGTGTGTTAAATGTGTTTATTGTAGTTCAGTTATGTGTAAAAATTTCAATAAAAATATTGTTTAAAAAAAAAAGTAATAATAATAATGGAAACATAAAACATCTGGTCGATAGCTCTGAAGCTTGTCGAGCTCGATTGGCAGTTTTATCAGCTCTATTAAATGCCAACATGGCGTCGCAGATATGGGGTTGCCTCCATGTTTGTTTTGCTGAAATGTCACTTAGCTGAGGTCGCGTCTATGCAGGTAGTCTGCAGCGTACACATGCCACAGTATCAGTATACTACAGTATATAGGAGTATCAACTTTTTCCAGATTTCTGCATGACCAAGGATGATGTGACAGATAGAGATGTCTCTGTTTAAAACCCCTGATCACATTTATTAATCAATACATTCTGTTTACTCTAAGCTACTGTTTCGCCAGGTAACGTAGCAGTTTGTTAATCTGTCATGCTGTAAAAAAAAAAAAAATCATGTTTAGATTTTTTAATGAATCCTTTCAAACACTCGTCTCCGAGTCGGAGCCGAAGCAAACGAAACACAGACATCTGAACTGAACGTCTGCACGGAATGATAACACAGAAATATCAGCCAGCACTTTTTTTATTAAGTGGAACTACACTGTGCAGAGCTTTCTGGTTTTTTTTGACCTCTGACCTCTCTCACACACACACACACACACACACACACACACACACACACACACTTCTGACGGTGTCTAACAATCTGAAGAACTGTGTTTAACATTTTTGACTCAGAGTAAAAACAATCATTCCAGCTCAAAGTTTAGCGTCATGTTTTTACTCAAACTGTCACAGCGTTTAGTTTTCGCTGACAAAAAGACTCACCTGAAAGGAACCAGTTCTTCAGGTGGAACATATAATCTCTGCATACTTCAAAGTCTTTGTGCAGCATGTTAAACCTAATGATTATTCAGGCGAACGTCTGCCAAATTTTAAGTGTTTATTCATGTCACTGAGGACGAATAGCTGCTGGAACTGTTCAACACGGAGAGACAGAAGGCAGCCGAGCTGAGGACGGAGAGATCCTCGCTGAGAGACAAAGAACACATGAGCGGGCTGCAGTTACATGAAGGAGGAGACGAGCTGAATGATGACCTCTGGACAGAGCTGGAGAGTTCAGGCAGCAGGACGGATGGTAGACAAGAGGCGGGAAGGTCCCGACTGTAGGCAAACAGTATCTGCAAACACAGCTGATTAATGATCCGAGGGACAGATTCCACCCAAAAACAGAACTAAATTAAACAGTCAGCTGACTGCTCACCACATTATGATATAAATCCTCCTGTGAGGAGGTTTTCAAAAGTTATGAGACAGACTGAAATTAAAATGTATTACTTCATATAAGCGATAGATTAAAGGAGAGCATCAGAAAGAAGAAGAGTGATTGTTTCTGTTGTCATAGCGATGCTGCTGCTGGATTGCTCCCTCCAGATGAGCACTGGGTCTCTGCCTCAACTAAAGGAGTTTAAGTGTTCTTGGGTCTTGTTCATGAGTGAGGGCAAAGTGGATTGTGAGATCCACAGACGACTTGTAACCGGACCGTCCTGGTGAAGAGGGAGCTGAGCCTGAAGTTAAGCTTCACCAGCTACTCTTCATTGTAACTATCACCTGTGGGCATGAGCTTTGAGTGGTGACTGAAAGAATGACATCACAGATACAAGCTGCTGGACTGAGTTTCCACAGGGGGGGCGCCTGATGGATGTACATCAGAGGTTCATGTAGCCCAGCTACATGAACCTCTGATGTACATCCTTTAGATTTTAGATTTTCATCCATCAAAATGCTGACTGACCTTCTGTGATGTGAGCTGTCACAGCTTGCTCGTTGTTCTAATGACGCCTATAAATCTTTCCGTGTGTCTTACATCGCTAACCCTTCTCTTGTTTCTCTGCAGAGGTCAAAGACCCGGAGCCCGAGGAGCAGCCGGGCCCCACGGTGGAGGACAAAACCTCCCGGCAGCACAAATACGTCAGCGGTCAGTACTTCTTCGAGTATCTGGTCGTGGTCAGCCTCAAGAAGACCAAAGACGGCAGCAGCTACGAACCTCAGATCACCTACCAGTTCCCCAAGGTCAGTGCTGCTGGAGCGTGAAGTGAAGCTGTGTGAGCTGACAGCTTTCTTCTTACCTCGGTCTCCATAGAAACCAAACAGACACTGGGGCGGGGTTCAGGGGGCTACAGCCTCCACATCCAAAAACAGAGTGTTCATCCCTGCAGATATTATTCAGAACAGATTGAGACATAGCATTAGCTTGTAGCGTTTCATTGTTAGCGTTGTCATCGTTGTCTCGTGTTTAGCAGCTTCACCGGCTGCAGGAAGTGGTTTAACCCGAGTTATGTCTCAGGTTTGATCCGAATAAATCAATAAATCCCTCCTCCTTTTTCCATTCAGAAAGACGGGATGGCGAGATATCAGAAGGAGGAAGAGGAGAAGACGCTGAAGGCGATCACTCTCTTTTGTTTCCCAGAGGGCATCAACTGGGCTCCTCTGACAGAATACCACAGGTACGCCTCTCACCTGTTTAAAACCTTTAACCTGTTTTTAAGGTTCAGAGTTCTTCAACATCTTTCTGTCTGTTTGCAGTGAGACGTTCTCCTTCGTTCTGACCGAGATCGACGGCAGCAGAAGAAACGGATACTGCAGGAGGTTACTGGTCAGTGTGCGGACTGACCGCGTCTTTAACGTGTCGTCAGTTACAGATCATTTTATTAACTTGATTAACTTTTCTCTCCTTTCATCGTCTTCAGCCTGGAGGGAAAGGAGCTCGACCTCCTGAGGCGTACTGCATCATCAGCTCGCTCGCTTGTTTCGGCCTCTTCTCCAAAGTGAGTTCAACGTTTTGTGTTCAACCTAAAAGCTTCTCTTCAAACAGCATGACTTTCAAAGATATAACAATGTGAAAGTGATGTTTTGTATTTGTGAACAGCTGATCTGTTCAGACCTGCGGCTCGTTTACTCATCACCTGGTTCAGCCTGTTTCTGACTTCTGATTTTAACCTGACACACTCATTACAGGCCAACAATACTGAGAGTAGATTTATATATATCTCTAGAGCTCTATGGGGACAAAGTGTGTGAAGGGCGTCTCTCCAGTGACTGTGTGACACACCTGTCAGGTGGTTTTGTGTGTGTGTGTGTGTGTGTGTGTGTGTGTGTGTGTGTGTGTGTGTGTGTGTGTTCAGTGATGTGTCACTGAAGGAAAACGTGGCAGTAAATAAAAGATGATCTCAAATAAAAAGTTTGAACAGAAGCAACAGAATGAGGTCACTTCATCCTGAATCTTTGGCAGTGTGAGGACTTTATTCACCCTGGAGAAAAGAGGTCAACAGGGACCGCCCACTTTTTCAGCGGTTCTGGGTCCAGAAGTAAATTTCCCCGTTCATATCCACCTTTGACATTTCACAAAGTGAATATGCGATACTTGTGACTATAGTAGATTTGATTTGGAGCCAAATCGGCGTTTAGGACTGAGAAAAAGAGAGTAAACGTAACTACAGCGCCACCTTGAGGTCAACAGGTTTTACTCCATGGACCTGAGAAGTGAACGGATCTGCAGTGAAGTGTCTTTATTTCGCAGCACAAACATTTTTTGCGATGAAAAATAAGAGAAGAAATCGTATTTTCTTTGCAGTGTCAATAAGGATTTTAAATCATTCCACTTTGTATTTTACATTAAAACAAAAATCTGCTGCCTGATAATGTAGCTCGTCTCCATCTTAACACATAAACATTAAGTTGAACCTTTCTGAAGTTTTGCTTTTTAATCCCTGCTAGAGAAGTTGTTCAGATGTTTGTAATTCTGAAGGAAAAAAAAAAGCAGAATCACAGCTTGCGCAGAAATCTGTTGGAGAAAAACATCAAGCTAATATCAATGATGCTCGTCCTTGTTTTATTTTTTGGATTTTATAAGCCGTGCTCTGTCCTGACCCGCGTGCTCTCCTGCTTGTGTGTTTTTTTGCAGATATTCGACGAGGTGGAGAAGCGGCGGCAGATCTCCATGGCCATGATCTACCCATTCATGCAGAAGCTGAGGGAGGCTTCATTCCCAGCTCCGGGAAACACTGTGGAGATTAAGAGCTTCATTCCTGAGTCGGGCACTGAGGTCAGAGCGGGTGTTTATTTTCACAACTCTGACCCGCTGTGATATCACCGCTCTCACAAAGTTATTCACCCCCTTTCTTTTCACCCCACGTCAAGCTTTAAAAAGTCTTCAAAAGTGTCTCCTTCTGATATGTAGACAGGATGTAGACGAGATTTCAGACCGCCAAAAACAATGAGTGCAGGTTAAATCTCCCTCCACATTCAGGAGGGAGGATGACCTGACATCACCCACTCAGCTGGACTCAAGCCAAAACTACTACAAGGAAACCTGCAGACTTTTAATGACTCTGGAGGAAAACATGAAGCCGATACACAGGAAGTCATTACTGTAGAGAGGACGGCCCTATTGTTACAGAGAGAGAGAGAGAGGGAGAGAGAGGTAGAGAGACGGAGAGAGAAAGTCCCCTGATCTCCAGAGAAGATCAGCGTGAGATGACACACTCTTCTTTTCCTCTGAAATACCGTGAGACTAAAAAGAAGTAAACAGGCTGTAATCAAACAACAGCTTGAATCTAAGAGATTCAAAGATGGAGTCAGCAACATTTCTCATGCAGTTTGTGAACACGTCATTCAAACGGGGCCCCTCTTCCTGGGCTCATCACTCCCAGAAGCCCCGCCCCCTGCAGGATGTAGTGTGTAGGTTTACTGCTTGAACCTACACTGCAAGCTAGCACAAGCTAACCGCCGGTGTTTGTCACCTGCCTGTCCAACAGGAAGTAGACCAACTCCACGTCCACGAGTAAAAGACAACACAAGGTTCACCCTCGTTTTAGAACGAGCTTTATCCACTTGGTGTTTCTCCTCACTCTGATTATATTTTCTCTTCTTTGCTGCTACGTCCACGTCCGTCATATTCACCGGTTTGAATGGCATCCAATCACTGAATTGTATCCACTCCTAAACTCACCTGCTGCGCTCTCATTGGCTGGAGGAAACACACCAGCTCCGCCCAGAAACGTCCCGAGTCAACCAGAACAAAGCAGAACAGTAAAATCCAGTCAGAGGACAGAGTCTCTGCAGACACAGTCACCACCTCACATGTATGGAGGCCCAGAAGAGACGATGGAGCAGCTTCACTTTAGGAGAAGTCTGTCTTTTATTTTGAAGGAGAAGTCTGTGTTTTCTTTTGAAGGATCAAGCTAATGACTGTACCTTTAAGAGATGCTAAATAACCAAAGTTGATGATAAAAAGTCCGACATGGCAACACGGCTGGAAGCTCGCTGTAGATCCTGCAGGCGGGTGTGTGTGGCGTCATGTCTGAACATGTCCTGCATTACTTCACCTTTTACCTGAGAGCAGAAACACTACACCTCTCCCAGCAGGCCACGGGAGAGTTTCAACAGATAGTCGACTACAAAATGAGCTCTCTCTATGTGAAGACTCTTCTTCATTATGACAGCAGAGTAGACGTCTTCAATAAAGCACAAACAACATAAAGAGGAAGAAATACATCTGTACCCCTCCCCCCCCTCTCTCACACACACTCACTCAGGCCATGTCGTGTTTAAGGTTGTCAGTGGACTGATGATGCTGATGTTGTTGTTGACATGTTTGTGGTCTCTCTCTCTCTCTCTCTCTCTCTCTCAGATCATCAGTCTGACTCGGCCGTTGGACTCCTGGCTAGAACACGTGAACTTCGGTGTTTTGTTCGGCTGTCTGACGGACGAGGAGGTGCTGCTCGTGTTCGCCTCCGCCGTCCTGGAGAGACGAATCGTCTTCATAGCCGATGAACTCGGGTATGACACGCTCACATCGACACTGTTATTTAAACGATAGAAACGGGGACGGCTGATGGTTACTGTGTGCTGAGGTCTGTGTTCCTCAGATCTGGCCTGTGACTCCTTTCTGTCATTTTGTTCCCTGCTCTCTCTCTCTTTCTCTCTCTCTATTTCTCTCTCTCTCTCTCACTCTATTTCTGTCTCCTTCTCCCTCTCTCTCTCCTTTCTCTCACTCTATTTCTCTCTCTCTCTCTCTATTTCTCTCTCTCGCTCTCTCTCACTCTATTTCTCTCTCTCTCTCTCTCTCCTTAATTTATGACTCTACCCCCCCGCCCCCCCCTCCATTCTATCGATGATTAATTGACCTGAACCCGATCGTTTCTCTCGTGTCTCTGCAGCACGTTATCTCAGATCATTCACGCTGTGGCCGCGCTGCTCTACCCGTTCACCTGGCAGCACACGCTCATCTCCATCGTACCCGAGATCCTCATCGACGTGGTGATGGCTCCCACGCCCTACCTGCTGGGGGTCCAGAAACACCTGCTGGACCTGGTCATAGACCAGGGCGACGTGAGTCAGCATGAAGGACACAAAGAAAAACTTCATTTATTTAGAATAACATCAGAAGTCAGCTTTCTTCTTCTCTCTCTCTCTCTCTGAAACAGCTGCTCGTGGTTGACCTGTCCGAGGACAAAAAGCAGACCTTCATCGAGTCGGTAAGTGTTGTATTCACATGTAGTTTATGAAATTATCTTTTCTTTATCAGATATTTATTCTATAGTTACGGGACATTTGTGTAAATCTAAACCTTTCCAGATCGGAGATGAAAGCTCGATTCTGCCTCCGAAGCTCCAAGCTGAAATCATGGAGGCTCTAAGCAAAAGACAGAAAGCGTCGAGTAAGTAAAGAGAATCAAACACACATTTGTCTGATTAGTCTCATTTTTATTTATGGGGTGCCAAATCCTGACAAAGGATATCTCAGGGTGCAGGTAGATCCATCTGTCATGCACAAGCACTTAGAAACTGGCTAGACAGACTTCCTCTAACAGGCAGAAACCTCGGGCAGGACCAGACTCTCTGTGATCCCCTTTTCCACTGAGTCATTTCCAGGACTGGTTCAGAGCCGGTGCCTCATCTGGCACCAGCTCTTTTTTTGACAGCCTAATGACTGACTCAGGGCCTGAAGAAAAAACAGTTTCAGAGTAACACCAACTCCTTACTGGTCTACAAGAAAAAAAACTGGTTTACGTCGGAGCAACAGAGATGTAGTTTTAACATCACTTGTGTTTTCTGTCTTTTTTCTTCCAGCGGTGGAGGAGCTGAACCGGGTGGTGTCGGAAGCCTTCCTGCATTTCTTTGTGAGGACAGTCGGCCATTACGCCCCGTATGTGAAATACGGCCGCTCGGGGGAGCCGGGGGTGTTTGAGAAGAGAAGTTTCTACAAGGCCATCGAGTCCAAAACCACCCGACACTTTGTCAAGAAGTTCCTCCAGACGCAGATGTTTGACCTTTTTATCCAGGAGGTGGAGCAGCAGCAGCGTGGACCACAGCAAGGTGACAATTTTCACACTAAAATAACATCTGTCTTTGTCCAGCAGACTCCAGTGAGTGTGTTCACATGGATTTAGAGTATCCTGGTTTGGATCATATTCAGGATCTGGTGTTTACATGCACACAGAGAAACATGTTTATTCATATCCTTGTATACATCATAAATACTAGTATCCTGGTTTCTGGTTACTGCATCATATTTGTGCAGATTTTTTTTGCAGAGATGCGACTGCAGTGAACTGATTTGCAGAGTCTCGACCACAAACAACAACCCACACATTTCAGATTGAACTGTCGTTACTTAATCCTCCAACTGGAGCTCATGTTGACACAATCATTTTCTAAACCGGAAACTTATTTGTGTTTTTTTCTCCTGCAGGAATATTTCACAAAAAGATCGTTGAGTACCAGGAGAAGAAGAAACGGGAGAAGGCGAGGAAACACTAGCTGTGTGTGTGAATGTGTGTGTGTGTGTGTGTGTGTGTGTGTGTGTGTGTGTTTGTGTATATATAGAGGAGTACATAGGAGACGATGGGAATGTTGCACTGTGTGTGTTTTTATGTCCTGTGTTGGTTTAAAATAATTAATGTGTGAATTACTGTACGGCTATGTTGCTGCTACTCTGTGAAACACTGGCAGAACGAGAGACTTCAGCTCCACCTGTAGGCCGCAGTCTGTCGTTGACGAGCTGGAAATCATTTCAAATAAAAGACTAGTTTTTTAAGTCACAGTGCCTGCAGTCTCTGATTTTTATCACAGCTTCTTTCAAGTTTCTTATTGTTGACGTAGATAGCAGGCCGTCCCCACCAACGGTCCAGAAGAACCTACGGGACGAGAGCTCAGGAGCTCCCAGCTCCAATGCACAAAAGAAAACTCGTAAACATTGTTGTGTAAAAATAAACTTCAGTGTAATGTTCTTTTCACTTCTTCTCTCCTCCTCAATGACAGAATGTAATTTATTTTAGTCCTATAACAGCAGGCAAACTTTGCACCTGCTGATTTGTCTGACCAGCCTTTTCAGATAATTCTCCATCATCTGTAGTTCAAACTCACAGGTATAACCAGCAGAGATTATAGTCTGTTTTGAGCACAAGGTAAAAAATTAACTCGGGGCCCCCTCTAACCAGAGTTCATTATCGTTATTCAATGGGACACCAAAGCCCCCCTTGCTGTAACAAGATGGGTGACGTCACTCAGGCTTCGTCCACTGCTATTTACAGTGTATGGTTTATACTGTAACTAGCTTATTATTTTTCTTTCAGCCTGCGAGATAAGCTAAGTATTTGACTGCCCCCCTTCTCTGACCCCCAGCGGTGCACACTCGACTCGGTCAGCTGCTCTGCTTGCTAAGTTAACTAATATTCAAGGTCAAAGAGCAAACGTCAAAATGTACTGCTAGCAGAAGATCTCTCCCTTATAGTTAAGGCAAAACAAATGACTTTTTTTTTTTTCATCATCATTATTTGCTCCACTTACACCACGGAGGGTCCCGACTTCGACCCCCACTTTGGGAACCACTGCTCCGGAATAATTTGACAAAGGTCTGTATACTTTATGCTATTTGTTGTTGCATTAATAGTTTTCTGACTTGTGTGGGACTCACACATTAAAAACACTTAAAAAAGGTAAACAAACAAAAACCTCAAACTTTATTTTGAGCCATTTAACAAAATAAAAAAAACATTTCAAATCATATTTTTAAGTTGCTTAGGTTTTTACTAGTTAATAGTTTTATATCTCGTATAGCCTTCCCTCATGTTTTGTTATTTTAAACAATAATTGCTTTGGATTTGTTTATTTCAAAGTATATTTGTCCTTGTATGCCATTACGTTGGGAACAAGTCTGTACTGTTTGTATGTCTAATGTTGTATGTTTACTTTCATATTTCTCTACCAAAACTACATAGTGCACCTTCAAAAGAATGTGTGGAAAAATGTATAATATAGATATAATATTTAAAGTCTGTAAGGAAAACATAGATTGGAAAAAAGAGAGAAGGGAAAACGCAGAGTAAATAAATGGTTTGGCCACTAGGGGTCGTGTTGAGTTGTAATTTATGGTGACGCAACATTCCGCAGAGCAGAGGAAGAGACGGCAGACAGACACCGCACCTTCGACCAAGGTAAGCGAACAAAGACCAACTATTAAAGAAAACAGATACTGAAAGCAAAAGAATACTTTATTTTGAGTGTTTTCTTTAGTTTGTTCTCGTACAAAAAGGGAATAAAGACGTGTTGTATCTTATACAGTTTTATTTTAAAACGAACGACTCAAGCTGTTGTAGCAGATAAGTGGCTAACGTCCACCAGCTAACTTTCCCTTAGCTGTTCGCTTTGGTTAACTTCAGGTTGTCAAGGTAGCAAAAATGGAGGAGGGGACTTTCCGTTGTGTGCCTTCAAAATAAAACTCACACCAAAGAACTGCCAATCAAATGGCCTTTTCATAAATTATATTATTTTTATTTTGAAGGAGGCATTAGTCGCTAATCGAACGTTCTATCCTGAGCTTGACGCGGATTTGAACTTTAATAGCTAACTAGCCAGCTAACTACTGTTAGCAGGTAAAAGCCTATTTTTCATTACGTTTCCAGATCAACTCGCTTGAATTCCTAACTTTAAACAAGGTAAAGTTTGTCTGGAGTTCATCGAGTGTTGAGTTAAGTTACTTCTTTCACTCTTGGTGCCTAAATTGCCACCGAAACTAAGAACTTTGGTGGCTACGTGTTGTTTACACTGTGTGGGACAGCTGAGCAGAAATAAAGACTTCAACGCTGTTTGTTTCTATCCGAAGAAGGTTTAGTCGAGCGTAGGTTGGAAAAATCTGTACAAATGTAAGTGTAGGAGTCTTACATGTTGGTTAAAGCATTTAATATGTGATATATAATCCCCTTCACCAGGTTCCTTCTCTACGTCTCCGCCTTCATCCCAAACTGACAAAGCTGTTTAGTTCACAAGAGCAGGAAATACTGTAATAATGTAAACATTGGCTGAGAGTGGTCAACATTTCAAAGAAAGCTATAAAATTATAAAAACTATAAAAAAGCTATTTGTAATTCACTGCTTTACAATTGTCTATTTATTTACTCAGTCACTGCACTTTAACTTTAACTGTCTATTTATTTATTTATTTATTCATTGCACTAAAACTATTTATTTACTCATCCAGTCACTGCACAATAATAACTGTATATACTCTTTCACTGCACCATAACTTCACTTATTTGCACTATATCTCTATATTTATATTTGTTTAATTAATCAGTCACTGCAAAATAATATCTGTATATATTCTTTCAGTCACCACAACTGTCTATTTATTTATTATTATCATTCATTCACTGACCACTGGCCACTTTTTGCATACTTCTCTCTCATATCACCACAAATACATTTTTGTTGTTGTTGTTTTTGTAAACGATGCTGTTTAAGATTGCTGCTAACGAAGTTTTGTTGTGTCCTTGTATACAATGATAATAAAGATTCTGTCTATCTAAAATGTTGTGGTGATGGTCAAAATGTTCAACACGATACAGTCTTTGTCAGGCTACCACGATATTAGAAAATAACTGACCTTGCGATGTCTTTCCTATTTATGTATACAATGCGGCATGAAAATGATGATGAAAGTTTGATGCAGTCTGCTTTTTATGTTTATACCGTAAACATATATTAATGGCATACGCTTTTATTTGCTTCAGTCAATGAAATGAGTCTACCTTTATTTTGGAAATGCGTCGATACAAGACGAGACAAACACTATTATGGTTTGGTAGTGTGACCGATTTTACTGGAGTTTAGTCAAGTTTAAATTCTGATTTTTTAAAAGCTGCTGATTTATGATTAGGTTATTGTTCTATTAAGTGTGCTGCCTTTCTCAGAACTCAGTCTATACTCACACAAAAACATCTCACAGTGCTTGCACAAATCAGATTTCCTCATCATTTCTTCATAACTGCCTGTCTCAATGTTATCAACGTTGTTCAGCTCTCCTTCCTCTTTTTCTGCGTCAGCAATCGTCTCATTTCATACTTCCAACTTTTGAGAGCTGAACTCAGTGTTGTAACCACTGACCTAAGTATAACATCAGGGTTTTTTTTTTTTACAGTGCAGAAGTTTTTTGGTCTATTCTACTGCTTCCTTCAGCCCTTTATTATTCATCTTACATCACTCCTTAGTGGTCTCAGCAATGTGGCAGCAGTCTCAACATGAGTTTCCAGCAGCCGGGAGTGACAGTGGATGTATTGTACTGTGCACACGCTCTCTGTTAACTTCATTGTGTTTTTTGGTGCTTCTCCAGGTAAAGCATGGCAATGACGGGCCAAAGCTCATGCTCCTCCATGAGTAACCACACCAAGGAGCGGGTCACCATGGCCAAGGTGACCCTGGAGAACTTCTACAGTAACCTCATCGCCCAGCACGAGGAGAGAGAGATGAGGTAAGATGCAGAACAGATCTGTACGATAATATGTGAGCATGCACCCTGATTTATGATCTGTAATGTTGTTATTACAGACTAAAGCAAATCTAATACACAGGAAAACTGAAAATAAGCAATTGCTACTCCTTCTTAGAAGTTGATACACACAGAAAAATAAGCATAAAAACCATTTGATTGTTAAGTTGTCTGCTTCGTCAGGCTTTGTAACATCTTTGTGACTTGTTACGCTAGAGGTTAATAAAGATTTGTGTAACCGTGGGATAAAAATAGGAGAGATATTTATGGTAAAAGGTGAAAATTCAGTGGTTTCGGTCATGTACAGAGGCGGTCCTCGAGCCCGGGAGTCACAGTTCGAATCCGACCCTCAGTCCTTTCCCGTAAAACACGCACATCCAAATCAAATAGGGCCAACTCAGAGTCGAGCATAAAAGAGAAAGAGAAAGACAGCCTCGCACAGTCTCTCTTTCCTGTATGACGTTCCCCCCTCTCACGACTCTATCCACTGTCCCGTCTCTCAAATAACCACTAAAAACTCGTAATGCAGAGATTTAGAGTCAGAAATCTGTATTCTTGGGTTGTGATGGTCAGGATGTTTTCACAGTGAATAAAAACTCCTGACGTTCTCCTGACGTTCCTGGATACACTGAACAGTTTCAGAAGTTCACTGATGATGCTCAGTATATCTGAATAGCTGCTGGTCTGCATTCAGATAGTTGACGGCAGAATGTATTTACTTTTGCAGACAATAGTGAAAAGGTAATAAAAGGAAACTGTAGGTTGATATTTCTGTATTTGTTTTCCCTGTTCCATCAGGACAGTGTTGTCTGGTTGCTTTCTGTCTCAGCTCTCATGAATGTAACTCGATCATTAACAGTGGATCCTTTGACAACGTCTTGTCAGTTGGTGGCTTATTTACATGTTTCTGGGTCACCTCCTCTCACTCTCACCACGTGAGCACTGACATCTGATTCCTGCTGCGCCGTGCTTTGACTCTGCTGCTGCTGCTTCACGGAGCAGACAGGATCTATTTTACCCAACTTAGTTTTGATAGCACGCTTTAAGAAACAGGCAACTCAACAGTAGGTGACAGTAGGCGAGTAATTTAATCTGCCCGACACGTAGTATCATCAAACTACTTTGACAAGCGTAGTCTTTAGATTAAAGTATTTAATTTCATTCTTTGTGATTGAGATGTCGTTGATATCCTTTGGGTGTCGTGTTGTCAACACGGTTAATTATTCAGTTGGAAACACGTCGAGGTTAGGGATGACCAAGGTAGGGATGTGCTCGTTAAGTTGACCTAAAGGTTAAAAGTCATGACCCTTGGTAGTCGGCACCAGAATTACTGGTTGGTTAAACAAATTATTTATTTATGTGTAGGTTTATTTTGGGGTTTTTTATGCTTCAATTTTAGAGATAGGACAGTAGAGAGAGATGACTCTGTCCTCGCACATGGGGTTAGCAAATATACTCCAGAGATTTCAATTCGAGCCAATAGAAAGAGAATGACGTTTATATAGTGACCGGCTAAAGTGTCTGCACGCGACCACTACGATCTTTGTGCACGTAATTAAACGGCTGCATTATGTTTTCTGTTTGTCAGTATGTTGTTCTCCTCTCTTTTGTGGATGTTGTCATTCCATTGGATTACACATAGTATTGATATAAAGGAAAATATTCTCATTATAACGTCGTGTAGCGGACTCTGTTGCTTCGGCCGCTACTTCCGCGTTGTTTATTTACGTCACGTCTTACCTCAGGAAATCCCCCCGCGCCCCCTCCCCTCTGATAGGGAAAGTCCCCCGCTGTGAGGAGCATATGTGAACGGCTAGTTCGGGAGAATCTCCGGAGAAGTCCTCCTGTAAATATCTAGATATTATCCGGAGTGCATATGTGAAAACGGCTTATGATTCTAGGTCACCAGCCAATCACATGGCTGACATATAGAGACAGACAAGCAGCCACATTTACATCCACACCTACTGACAATTTTTAGTTTCACCACAACTAAGGATGTTCCAATCTTATATTTTCCTTTCTGTTTATTATTCTTGACGTCTTCCAGCTTTGACTCTTGACTAGCAACACCCCACTTCATTTTTGTTGGCAAATTATTTACATGTATCTGAATAACTTAACTTTGTACCTATGACGTGATGCTAACAGTCAGATTGTGTTCTCAGACAGCAGAAGTTGGAGAAGGTGATGGATCAGGAGGGCCTGGCTGATGAAGAGGTGAGAGGGACAAACATCTGCAGGGTTTTCCCAGCATGCTTTGTGGCAGATTTTTTGAGTGTACAGAGCGTCTAAAACGATGGTACCCACAGGAGCCAAAGCATCCAACAACTTCTGCTATACTAAAAATGTACCTTCAAGAATTTTTTATTATTTTTCTATTTTACATTACCCTGGCAACTAGTCAAGCCTCTTTAATCAAAACACAGCTGACAGCATCCTTGGAAGACAACAACTGAGAAATAAAAAAACAAGCATGAATAACATTTTGTAAGTTAGTCTGTCGTGGGTGTAATTTGAACTTGGTCTTCAACAGTAGATATTAGAAACATTGCATTCTGAACTGAACCGATTTCCAGGACTGTCATCACTCGTAACAAACAGACTTCCTGGAGGACAGATATATAGCAATGAACTTTAGTTTTTGCGTTATGAGTACCGTATTGATGTTGTGATTTATGTAAAGACGCCGATGATAATAACATTTAATGTGTCTAACACTTTTTCCTGCAGAAACGAATGCGGCGTTCTCAACATGCGAGGAAAGAGACAGAGTTCCTGCGTCTGAAACGTACTCGACTGGGTCTCGAGGACTTTGAGTCCCTCAAGGTGATCGGCCGAGGAGCTTTCGGGGAGGTAAAAACCTTTTATATAAATATATTTTATTTGTCAAAGACATTTCATACAAGTTAAACCCGGCAGTTGTGGGAAGTGCTTCAATGGTTTGGTGTCTGTGGCTTCATCAAAGATACCAAACACGTCTCTGTGTCATAAGACTGCAGACAGAATTATCATAGCAGCAACGTTTCCCTGAGTCTGTAACAACAGAGACACAGCTTCACACACACACACACAGAGAGAGAGAGAGAGAGAGAGAGAGAGAGAGAGAGAGAGAGAGAGATTTAATCTGTGACTAACCGCAGAGTCTCTGTCTGCTCATACAAACATCCTCAGGCTGAAGTCCACCAAGTATCAGCTGAAGAACACATGCACTTTAATTATTTGTGTTACATATTCATATTCTATCAGTAAGACTTTTTCTTTAGCTTCATTTTCCACGTTCTGGAGGTTTCAGCTTGTATGTGTGTTTGTCCTCAGGTCCGCCTGGTGCAGAAGAAAGACACGGGTCATGTGTACGCCATGAAGATCCTCCGCAAAGCCGACATGCTGGAGAAAGAACAGGTGAGGCAGCAGAATGAACGCTCAAAACTAAACTTTGGTGTTTCATCTTTGTGGACTTATTTAAAACCTGCGTTGTCAGGTGGGTCATATCCGTGCTGAGAGGGACATCCTGGTGGAGGCAGACAGTCTGTGGGTGGTCAAAATGTTCTACAGCTTCCAGGATAAGATGAACCTCTACCTCATCATGGAGTTCCTGCCTGGAGGTAAGACCCCCGAAACCTGGACCACAACTCTGTGAGGAGTCCAGAGCTGTGTTGTGTCACTACAAAGGCAGAGTAGATAAAATCCTGGAGATATAGATCTTAAACGAGAAAATCAGCGAGGGTTTATCTCTGCTGTTTTTTGTGCTGCAGGAGACATGATGACCCTGCTGATGAAGAAGGACACTCTGACAGAAGAAGCCACTCAGTTCTACATCGCAGAGACGGTGCTGGCCATCGACTCCATCCACCAGCTGGGCTTCATTCACAGAGACATCAAACCAGACAACCTGCTGCTGGACTCCAGGGTCAGTCATCGTGTCCATTTTTTAATTCTTAACAAGCTTTTGATTTAATCTACAGCATTGTGACAGGAGGTGGAGGTTTCTTAATTTGAGGAGTGTGTGCTGCAGATGTCTGTAGTAATAAGTGTGGTTTTTTTGTGTTTGCAGGGTCATGTGAAGCTGTCAGATTTTGGTCTGTGCACGGGTCTGAAGAGAGCTCATCGGACTGAGTTCTACAAGAACCTGAACCACAGCCTGCCCAGTGACCTCAGCAAGCAAAGTCAGGCAACCACGTTCAGTTATTTCAAATGATGCATGCATGCTAACAATGTTTGTTAACTGAAAACACTCCCGTTTTGACGAACAATGACCTTGTGTTTTTGTTGATACGATGTCATACCACATACGTACTGTCTTGCACGTGATTCTGTAATTACTGCGGGGACTCCAGCTGTCTGACGCTCTGAGAACGCAGCCTGTGGGTGTTGACGGACAAGTGAGCACGGAGCCGTACAAGAGCGTAGCTGACATGCAATACACACGCATCTGGTGGACGTTCTGGGTAATGAAGTGTGCGACTGAGCTTTTTTTACGCCTGCACCCGTGCAGGACTTCAGTGTGCGGTCACATGGTTGTTAGTGAACAGCTGGTGCATCGGTCATTCATGCACATTTAGGGCCCGTATACATCAGGAAAGGAAGTCGGGCTGGTTAATGTGAGCACTGTATATCCAGAGGCTTTTTTTAACACAATGTGTAAGGTGTTTTCTTTTGCCCAGCTCGGGTGATTGGCTCCTTTGGAAGATGTCGTCTAATATTCTTTAGCATGCTTGATGCCTTCTCGTGCTGCTAACATGAAGTTTCCCCCCATGCATCTTAAAACAGCAGACAGCTCTTCTTGCTCCATCGAACAGTCTCCTTCCTCCCGTCCTCTTCTGCATTTGTGTTTTTTTTGATAGTGGTTACGAGCATTACTGCCACCTGTATTGGGGTTGGGTTACTGCAATGTGTGACTGCCCTTTATGCACCGAGCTATGGCGCCTGAACCATAAGAGTTCAGAGCAAATACAAATACAGTAACGGGTCGAATGCTTATATAAGTAATTCAGTTTTTTCTTGATTTTTACAAACTGCTCCGTCTCCTCTCCACAGCTTTCCAGAACATGAACTCCAAGAGGAAAGCAGAGACCTGGAAGAGGAACAGGAGGCAGCTGGTAGGTCTGAACACAGACAGGATAGATCTTTAGAATCTGTGTTAAAGGTTTCTGCATCATCACAGTAAAATAAAGAATTCTTCAAAGTTCAGTTCCCAGAAAAAAACCTTTTGTATTTCCCCTTCATCTCAAACCGCCTCTAACTTGCTCATCTTCTCCGTCAGGCTTTCTCCACAGTCGGGACCCCGGACTACATCGCTCCAGAGGTCTTCATGCAGAACGGATACAACAAGCTCTGTGATTGGTGGAGCCTGGGCGTCATCATGTATGAGATGCTGATAGGTAAGAATTCAGCTGATTCACCTTCAGGGTTCTTCAGACTACGCTTGATGTGATCTTAATGACGGTTAATCTGCGTGCAGGTTACCCTCCGTTCTGCTCAGAGACACCTCAGGAGACGTACAGGAAGGTGATGAACTGGCGAGAGACGCTGATCTTCCCCCCAGAAGTGCCTATTTCAGAGAAGGCCAAAGACCTCATCCTCAGGTAGGAACACACTCATCATAACTCTCTCTCTCTTCAGTCACCAGAAAACATCAAATATCAGCAGTTTTATTTGTCTGTGTTTTGTAAAAGGATGCACCGTCTGACGTAACACCCCCTAACTCCTGGAATTGTTTGTATTTAGTTGTTGAGTTGAGTGTGAATGACATTAAGTGATATCGTGTTGTTCACAGGTTCTGCTGCGAGGAGGAACACAGGATCGGTGCCGCAGGAGTCGAGGAGATCAAGTCCAACCCGTTCTTTGAGGGAGTGGACTACGATCATATCAGGTGGGAGCTGTCACTCTGTGTGATCTTAAGGGACATTTACTCATGATCAGATTGTGGGTTAAATAAAAAGACACCTGATATCATGTCCTACCCAAACATGCCTGTGATTGGCTGGTACTTGTTTCCTTCAGTGTGAGCTGAGCTACACGTTACTCAATTTAAACTTGCACTGATGTGTTTCGCAGAGAGAGACCAGCTGCCATCCCCATCGAGATCAAAAGCATCGACGACACCTCAAACTTTGACGAGTTCCCCGATTCAGACATCCTCACACCCACAGGTACGCCGCAGGTTTCTGCTGACCTGACTTTGACTTGTTCCTCTGTTCTGATGACTAAAAACATTCTTCTTCTTCTTCTGCAGCTGCTCCGGTGTCCAACCAGACCGAGGCCGACCTGAAGAACAAGGATTGGGTCTTCATCAACTACACCTACAAACGCTTCGAGGGCCTCACGGCTCGAGGGGCGATTCCGTCCTACATGAAGTCCGGGAAGAGATGAAGCCGGTCCCACAGGATTTAAAACCGACAGCACCATGACATCTGAACGAGTCGTCCAAACCCCCCGAGAGGAGAACTCTGTCTGTTCTCCGATACCTGAGCGTTACCTCAGAACGAATAATAACGGGGCTCACTTTCATCTGCTGCTTTCCACCGTAGGAACTGCTGCCTTCACCTCTGCAGTCTTCTCTTTCTTCTGATTCTTCCGAGGGTACCCTTTTTTATTCTTCCTGCTCGTGTGCGAGAACTGAACTGGGATTAAAGGATTCTGTGGGACGCCTTCATTCCTGATACCAGCATCATTTACATTCCCTCTCTGTAAACCAGCACCAGTCTGTTGGATCTACCAAGGGCTCCTCCTCTCTTTCCACTCATCACTCGTCGACTTATCAGCTGAAATGTTTCTTTTATTTTTAGTCTCCACTTGAAGGTA